>NW_024061132.1:135527-183027 GCF_016432855.1 Salvelinus namaycush
ATCTCTCCTCTCTCTCTCCTTCATTCCTTTAGTTACAGGATATCTCTCCTCTCTCTCCTTCATTCCTTTAGTTACAGGATACATCTCCTCTCTCTCTCCTTCATTCATTTAGTTACAGGATATCTCCTCTCTCTCTCCTTCATTCCTTTAGTTACAGGATATCTCCTCTTCTCTCTCCATTCCTTTAGTTACAGGATATCTCTCCTCTCTCTCTCCTTCATTCTAGTTACAGGATATCTCTCCTCTCTTCCTTCATTCCTTTAGTTACAGGATATCTCTCCTCTCTCTCTCCTTCATTCCTTTAGTTACAGGATATCTCTCCTCTCTCTCTCCTTCATTCCTTTAGTTACAGGATATCTCTCCTCTCTCCTTCATTCCTTTAGTTACAGGATATCTCTCCTCTCTCCTTCATTCCTTTAGTTACAGGATATCTCCTCTCTCGCTCCTTCATTCCTTTAGTTACAGGATATCTCCTCTCTCTCTCCTTCATTCCTTTAGTTACAGGATATCTCTCCTCTCCTCATTCCTAGTTACAGGATATCTCTCCTCTTCTCCTTCATTCCTTTAGTTACAGGATATCTCCTCTCTCTCCTTCATTCCTTTAGTTACAGGATATCTCCTCTCTCCTTCATTCATTTAGTTACAGGATATCTCCTCTCTCTCTCCTTCATTCCTTTAGTTACAGGATATCTCCTCTCTCTCTCCTTCATTCCTTTAGTTACAGGATATCTCTCCTCTCTCTCTCCTTCATTCCTTTAGTTACAGGATATCTCTCCTCTCTCTCTTCATTCCTTTAGTTACAGGATATCTCTCCTCTCTCTCTCCTTCATTCCTTTAGTTACAGGATATCTCTCCTCTCTCTCTCCTTCATTCCTTTAGTTACAGGATATCTCTCCTCTCTCTCCTTCATTCCTTTAGTTACAGGATATCTCCTCTCTCTCTCCTTCATTCCTTTAGTTACAGGATATCTCTCCTCTCTCTCCTTCATTCCTTTAGTTACAGGATACATCTCCTCTCTCTCTCCTTCATTCATTTAGTTACAGGATATCTCCTCTCTCTCTCCTTCATTCCTTTAGTTACAGGATACATCTCCTCTCTCTCTCCTTCATTCCTTTAGTTACAGGATATCTCCTCTCTCTCTCCTTCATTCCTTTAGTTACAGGATATCTCTCCTCTCTCTCCTTCATTCCTTTAGTTACAGGATACATCTCCTCTCTCTCTCCTTCATTCCTTTAGTTACAGGATACATCTCCTCTCTCTCTCCTTCATTCATTTAGTTACAGGATACATCTCCTCTCTCTCTCCTTCATTCCTTTAGTTACAGGATATCTCCTCTCTCTCTCCTTCATTCCTTTAGTTACAGGATATCTCCCCTCCTCTCCCTTCATTCCTTTAGTTACAGGATATCTCTCCTCTCTCTCTCTTCATTCTTTAGTTACAGGATATCTCTCCTCTCTCTCTCCTTCATTCCTTTAGTTACAGGATACATCTCCTCTCTCTCTCCTTCATTCATTTAGTTACAGGATATCTCCTCTCTCTCTCCTTCATTCCTTTAGTTACAGGATATCTCCTCTCTCCTTCATTCCTTTAGTTACAGGATATCTCCTCTCTCTCCTTCATTCCTTTAGTTACAGGATATCTCTCCTCTCTCTCTCTTCATTCCTTTAGTTACAGGATATCTCTCTCTCTCTCCTTCATTCCTTAGTTACAGGTATTCTCCTCTCTTCTCATCATCCTTTAGTTCAGGATATCTCTCCTCTCTCCTTCATTCCTTTAGTACAGGATATCTCCTCTCCGCTCCTTCATTCCTTAGTTACAGGATATCTCCTCTCTCTCTCCTTCATTCCTTTAGTTACAGGATATCTCTCCTCTCTCCTTCATTCCTTTAGTTACAGGATATCTCCTCTCTCTCCTTCATTCCTTTAGTTACAGGATATCTCCTCTCTCCTTCATTCCTTTAGTTACAGGATATCTCCTCTCTCTCCTTCATTCCTTTAGTTACAGGATATCTCCTCTCTCCTTCATTCATTTAGTTACAGGATATCTCCTCTCTCCTTCATTCCTTTAGTTACAGGATATCTCTCTTCCTTCATTCATAGTTCAGGATATCTCCTCTCTCTCCTTCATTCCTTTAGTTACAGGATATCTCCTCTCTCCTTCATTCATTTAGTTACAGGATATCTCCTCTCTCTCCTTCATTCCTTTAGTTACAGGATATCTCCTCTCTCTTCATTCATTTAGTTACAGGATATCCTCCTCTTCCTTCATTCCTTAGTTACAGGATATCTCCTCCTCTCTCTCCTTCATCCTTTAGTTACAGGATATCTCTCCTCTCTCATTCCTCCATTCCTAGTAGTTACAGGATATCTCTCCTCTCTCTCTCCTTCATTCCTTTAGTTACAGGATATCTCTCCTCTCTCTCTCCTCATTCCTTTAGTTACAGGATATCTCCTCTCTCCTTCATTCTTAGTTACAGGATATCTCTCCTCTCTCTCTCCTTCATTCCTTTAGTTACAGGATATCTCTCCTCTCTCTCTCCTTCATTCCTTTAGTTACAGGATATCTCTCCTCTCTCTCTCCTTCATTCCTTTAGTTACAGGATATCTCTCCTCTCTCTCTCCTTCATTCCTTTAGTTACAGGATATCTCTCCTCTCTCTCTCCTTCATTCCTTTAGTTACAGGATATCTCCTCTCTCTCTCCTTCATTCCTTTAGTTACAGGATATCTCTCTCTCTCCTTCATTCCTTTAGTTACAGGATATCTCCTCTCTCTCCTTCATTCCTTTAGTTACAGGATATCTCCTCTCTCTCCTTCATTCCTTTAGTTACAGGATATCTCTCCTCTCTCTCTCCTTCATTCCTTTAGTTACAGGATATCTCCTCTCTCTCTCCTTCATTCCTTTAGTTACAGGATATCTCCTCTCTCTCTCCTTCCTTTAGTTACAGGATATCTCTCCTCTCTCTCTCCTTCATTCCTTTAGTTACAGGATATCTCTCCTCTCTCCTCCCATTCCTTTAGTACAGGAATCTTCTCCTCCTCTCCTCATTCCTTTAGTTACAGGATATCTCTCCTCTCTCTCCCTTCATTCCTTTAGTTACAGGATATCTCTCCTCTCTTCTCCTTCATTCCTTTAGTTACAGGATATCTCTCTCTCTTCTCCTTCATTCCTTTAGTTACAGGATATCTCCTCTCTCTCTCCTTCATTCCTTATATCTCACCACGTGAGTGTCCATCTCCTCTCTCTCTCTCCTTCATTAATATAAAAAAATGTCATTGGACTTATAAGCCTATCTTTTCTGCTAAATGAACAAGCCTACAGTCTATATCATAGCCAGATAACATACAGTATCTAGTCTGATAAATGAACAAGCATACAGTCTATATCATGGAGCATAGACAGGTAACATACAGTATCTAGTCTGCTAAATGAACAAGCCTACAGTCTATATCATGGAGCATAGACAGGTAACATACAGATTCTCTTCTTCATAAAGATATCTTCATATCATGTTTCTTTATACCTGCCTAAAATAAATCATGGCTTTATTGTGATGGTGTATATTCAATAGATGTATTATACTTTTTTAAATGTAGATGTTCCAAAAGGCTCGTATCTGAGGCCTGGAGATGCATGACATGTTTATGTTCAGGGACGCCATCGTCGGCTACTGAACCAGTACTGTGACCGTATACCTGCATTGACAAAAGGGACGCCATCGTACGGTACGTATTGTGACTTCCACATCAGACGGCTGGCAGGCTTGGCAGGGGAGGGGGACTGGCGTGTCCCAAACACACTGTTGGTCTGCTGCTTGTGGAGCAGGAGGATGGTCTCCAGCTCTGTGTCAGTGTTACAGTAGCCACGGTATGAGTCGCCTATCTTCTGCTCCAGGAGACACAGAGAGAGAGGGGGGGGGGGACAGAGAGAGAGAGGGGCGGACAGAGAGAGAGAGAGGGGCGGACAGAGAGAGAGAGAGGGGACAGAGAGAGAGGGGGGAACAGAGAGAGAGGGGGGAATAGAGAGAGAGAGACAGAAAGAGAGAGAAAGAGAGAGAGACAGAAGAGAGAGAGAAGAGACAGAAAGAGAGAGAGAGAGAGAGAAAGAGAGAGAGAGAGAAGAGAGAGGGACAGAAAGAGAGACAGAAAGAGAGAGAGAGAGACAGAAGAGAGAGAGAGAAGACAGAAAAAGAGAGAAGAGAGAGAGGAGAGAGAGAGAGAGAGAGGGACAGAAAGAGAGACAGAAAGAGGAGAGAGAGAGAGAAGAGAGGAGAGAGAGAGAGGACAGAAAGAGAGAGAGAGAGAGAGAGAGAGAGAGAGAGAGAGAGAGAGACAGAGACAGAGAGAAGAGAGAGAGAGAGACAGAAAGAGAGAGACAGAAAGAGAGAGAGAGAGAGAGAGAGAGAGAGAGGAGAGACAGAGACAGAGAGAGAGACAGAGAGAGAGAGGAGGGAGGAGAGAGAAAGAGGAGGGAGGAGAGAGAAAGAGGAGGGAGGAGAGAGAGAGAGAGGAGAGAGAGAGAGGGGGGGAGAGAACAGGAGGAGTAGGAAGAAGGAGAAGAGGAAATCAAAGAGAGTCAACATGGAGGACTGTTGAGGCCCTTCCTTCTCAGAAATGTGCAAAGCTATAAGCCTGAGGACGCTAACTACACGCCCCCATTCTCATCGACGGGGCTGCAGTGGAGCAGGTTGAGAGCTTCAAGTTCCTTGGTGTCCACATCAACAACAAACTAGAATGGTCCAAGCACACCAAGACAGTCGTGAAGAGGGCACGACAAAGCCTATTCCCCCTCAGGAAACTAAAAAGACTTGGCATGGGTCCTCAGATCCTCAAAAGGTTCTACAGCTGCACCATCGAGAGCATCCTGACTGGTCGCATCACTGCCTGGTACAGCAACTGCTCGGCCTCCGACCACAAGACACTACAGAGGGTAGTGCGTACGGCCCAGTACATCACTGGGGCCAAGCTGCCTGCCATCCAGGTCCTCTATACCAGGCGGTGTCAGAGGAAGGCCCTAAAATTGTCAAAGACTCCAGCCACCCTAGTCATAGACTGTTCTCTCTGCTACCGTACGGCAAGCGGTACCGGAGCGCCAAGTCTAGGTCCAAGAGGCTTCTAAACAGCTTCTACCCCCAAGCCATAAGACTCGTGAACAATTAATCAAAATGGCTACCCGGACTATTTACATCGCGTCCCGTCCCCCCTACCACACCTGTTTTTACGCTGCTGCTACTCTCTGTTTATTATCTATGCACAGTCACTTTACCCCTACCTACATGTACACTGCTGCTACTCTCTGTTTATTATCTATACATAGTCACTTTACCCCTACCTACATGTACACTGCTGCTACTCTCTGTTTATTATCTTACATAGTCACTTTACCCTACCTACATGTACACTGCTGCTACTCTCTGTTTATTATCTATACATAGTCACTTTACCCCTACCTACATGTACACTGCGCTACTCTCTGTTTATTATCTATACATAGTCACTTTACCCCTACCTACATGTCCACTGCTCTACTCTCTGTTATATCTATGTTAGTCACTTACCCCTACCTACATGTCCACTGCTGCTACTCTCTGTTTTATCTATACATAGTCACTTTACCCCTACCTACATGTACACTGCTGCTATCTCTGTTTATATATATACATAGTCACTTTACCCCTACCTACATGTACAATGCTGCTACTCTCTGTTATATCTATACATAGTCACTTACCCCTACCTACATGTCCACTGCTGCTACTCTCTGTTTATTACTATACATAGTCACTTTACCCCTACCTACATGTACACTGCTGCTACTCTCTGTTTATATCTATACATAGTCACTTTACCCCTACCTACATGTACACTGCTGCTACTCTCTGTTTATTATCTATACATAGTCACTTTACCCTACCTACATGTACACTGCTGCTACTCTCTGTTTATTATCTATACATAGTCACTTTACCCCTACCTACATGTCCACTGCTGCTACTCTCTGTTTATTATCTATGTATAGTCACTTTACCCCTACCTACATGTCCACTGCTGCTACTCTCTGTTTATTATCTATACATAGTCACTTTACCCTACCTACATGTACACTGCTGCTACTCTCTGTTATTATCTATACATAGTCACTTACCCCTACCTACATGTACACTGCTGCTACTCTCTGTTTATTATCTATACATAGTCACTTTACCCCTACTACTGTCCACTGCTGCTACTCTCTGTTTATTATCTATACATAGTCACTTTACCCCTACCTACATGTACACTGCTGCTACTCTCTGTTTATTATCTATACATAGTCACTTTACCCCCACCTACATGTACACTGCTGCTACTCTCTGTTTTATTATTAACATAGTCACTTTACCCCTACTACATGCCACTGCTGCTACTCTCTGTTTATTATCTATACATAGTCACTTTACCCCTACCTACATGTACACTGCTGCTACTCTCTGTTTATTATTATACATAGTCACTTCACCCCTACCTACATGTACACTGCTGCTACTCTCTGTTTATTATCTATACATAGTCACTTTACCCCTACCTACATGTACACTGCTGCTACTCTGTTTATTATCTATACATAGTCACTTGTACACTGCTGCTACTCTCTGTTTATTATCTATGTATAGTCACTTTACCCCTACCTACATGTACACTGCTGCTACTCTCTGTTTATTATCTATACATAGTCACTTTACCCCTACCTACATGTACACTGCTGCTACTCTGTTTATTATCTATACATAGTCACTTTACCCCTACCTACATGTACACTGCTGCTACTCTCTGTTTATTATCTATACATAGTCACTTTACCCCTACCTACATGTACACTGCTGCTACTCTCTGTATTATCTATGTATAGTCATTACCCCTACCTACATGTCCACTGCTGCTACTTCTGTTTATTATCTATACATAGTCACTTTACCCCTACCTACATGTACACTGCTGCTACTCTCTGTTTATTATCTATACATAGTCACTTTACCCCTACCTACATGTACACTGCTGCTACTCTCTGTTTATTATCTATGCACAGTCACTTAACCCCTACCTACATGTACAAATTACCTCGACTAACCTGTGTATATAGTCTCGTTATTGTTATTTTCTTAACCTCTTATTTTTCATTAAACTGCATTGTTGGTTAAGGGCTTGTAAGTAAGCATTTCACAGTAAGGTCTACTGTTGTATTCGGCGCATGTGACAAATAAAATTGATGTGTTAGGTTGGGAGCAGTGTAATTCAGTTTAGTGTATGAAGCCTCAGGGCCCAGTTGGTAGACGTACCTCAGCATTATGAAGCCCCAGGGCCCAGTTGGTAGACGTACCTCAGCATTATGAAGCCTCGGGGCCCAGTTGGTAGACGTACCTCAGCATTATGAAGCCTCAGGGCCCAGTTGGTAGACGTACCTCAGCATTATGAAGCCTCAGGGCCCAGTTGGTAGACGTACCTCAGCATTATGAAGCCTCGGGGCCCAGTTGGTAGACGTACCTCAGCATTATGAAGCCCCGGGCCCAGTTGGTAGACGTACCTCAGCATTATGAAGCCTCAGGGCCCAGTTGGTAGACGTCCCTCAGCATTATGAAGCTTCAGGGCCCAGTTGGTAGACGTACCTCAGCATTATGAAGCCTCGGGGCCCAGTTGGTAGACGTACCTCAGCATTATGAAGCCTCAGGGCCCAGTTGGTAGACGTACCTCAGCATTATGAAGCCTCAGGGCCCAGTTGGTAGACGTACCTCAGCATTATGAAGCCTCAGGGCCCAGTTGGTAGACGTACCTCAGCATTATGAAGCCTCAGGGCCCAGTTGGTAGACGTACCTCAGCATTATGAAGCCTCAGGGCCCAGTTGGTAGACGTACCTCAGCATTATGAAGCCTCAGGGCCCAGTTGGTAGACGTACCTCAGCATTATGAAGCCTCAGGGCCCAGTTGGTAGACGTACCTCAGCATTATGAAGCCCCAGGGCCCAGTTGGTAGACGTACCTCAGCATTATGAAGCCCCAGGGCCCAGTTGGTAGACGTACCTCAGCATTATGAAGCCTCAGGGCCCAGTTGGTAGACGTACCTCAGCATTATGAAGCCTCAGGGCCCAGTTGGTAGACGTACCTCAGCATTATGAAGCCTCAGGGCCCAGTTGGTAGACGTACCTCAGCATTATGAAGCCTCAGGGCCCAGTTGGTAGACGTACCTCAGCATTATGAAGCCTCAGGGCCCCAGTTGGTAGACGTACCTCAGCATTATGAAGCCCCAGGGCCCAGTTGGTAGACGTACCTCAGCATTATGAAGCCTCAGGGCCCAGTTGGTAGACGTACCTCAGCATTATGAAGCCCCAGGGCCCAGTTGGTAGACGTACCTCAGCATTATGAAGCCTCAGGGCCCAGTTGGTAGACGTACCTCAGCATTATGAAGCCTCAGGGCCCAGTTGGTAGACGTACCTCAGCATTATGAAGCCTCAGGGCCCAGTTGGTAGACGTACCTCAGCATTATGAAGCCTCAGGGCCCAGTTGGTAGACGTACCTCAGCATTATGAAGCCCCAGGGCCCAGTTGGTAGACGTACCTCAGCATTATGAAGCCTCAGGGCCCAGTTGGTAGACGTACCTCAGCATTATGAAGCCTCAGGGCCCAGTTGGTAGACGTACCTCAGCATTATGAAGCCTCAGGGCCCAGTTGGTAGACGTACCTCAGCATTATGAAGCCCCAGGGCCCAGTTGGTAGACGTACCTCAGCATTATGAAGCCTCGGGGCCCAGTTGGTAGACGTACCTCAGCATTATGAAGCCTCGGGGCCCAGTTGGTAGACGTACCTCAGCATTATGAAGCCTCGGGGCCCAGTTGGTAGACGTACCTCAGCATTATGAAGCCCCGGGGCCCAGTTGGTAGACGTACCTCAGCATTATGAAGCCCCAGGGCCCAGTTGGTAGACGTACCTCAGCATTATGAAGCCCCAGGGCCCAGTTGGTAGACGTACCTCAGCATTATGAAGCCTCGGGGCCCAGTTGGTAGACGTACCTCAGCATTATGAAGCCTCGGGGCCCAGTTGGTAGACGTACCTCAGCATTATGAAGCCTCAGGCCCCAGTTAGTATGCGTACCTCAGCATTATGCAGCCTCAGGCCCCAGTTGGTAGACGTACCTCAGCATTATGAAGCCTTAGGGCCCAGTTGGTAGACGTACCTCAGCATTATGAAGCCTCGGGCCCCAGTTGGTAGACGTACCTCAGCATTATGAAGCCTCGGGGCCCAGTTGGTAGACGTACCTCAGCATTATGAAGCCTCGGGGCCCAGTTGGTAGACGTACCTCAGCATTATGAAGCCTCGGGGCCCAGTTGGTAGACGTACCTCAGCATTATGAAGCCTCGGGGCCCAGTTGGTAGACGTACCTCAGCATTATGAAGCCTCGGGGCCCAGTTGGTAGACGTACCTCAGCATTATGAAGCCTCGGGGCCCAGTTGGTAGACGTACCTCAGCATTATGAAGCCTCGGGGCCCAGTTGGTAGACGTACCTCAGCATTATGAAGCCTAAGGGCCCAGTTGGTAGACGTACCTCAGCATTATGAAGCCTCAGGCCCCAGTTGGTAGACGTACCTCAGCATTATGAAGCCTCGGGGCCCAGTTGGTAGACGTACCTCAGCATTATGAAGCCTCGGGGCCCAGTTGGTAGACGTACCTCAGCATTATGAAGCCTCGGGGCCCAGTTGGTAGACGTACCTCAGCATTATGAAGCCTCGGGGCCCAGTTGGTAGACGTACCTCAGCATTATGAAGCCTCGGGGCCCAGTTGGTAGACGTACCTCAGCATTATGAAGCCTCGGGGCCCAGTTGGTAGACGTACCTCAGCATTATGAAGCCTCGGGCCCCAGTTGGTAGACGTACCTCAGCATTATGAAGCCTCAGGGCCCAGTTGGTAGACGTACCTCAGCATTATGAAGCCTTAGGGCCCAGTTGGTAGTTGTACCTCAGCATTATGAAGCCCCAGGGCCCAGTTGGTAGACGTACCTCAGCATTATGAAGCCTCGGGCCCAGTTGGTAGACGTACCTCAGCATTATGACGCCTCAGGGCCCAGTTGGTAGACGTACCTCAGCATTATGAAGCCTCGGGGCCCAGTTGGTAGACGTACCTCAGCATTATGAAGCCTCGGGGCCCAGTTGGTAGACGTACCTCAGCATTATGAAGCCTCAGGCCCCAGTTAGTATGCGTACCTCAGCATTATGAAGCCTCGGGCCCCAGTTGGTAGACGTACCTCAGCATTATGAAGCCTCAGGGCCCAGTTGGTAGACGTACCTCAGCATTATGAAGCCTCGGGCCCCAGTTGGTAGACGTACCTCAGCATTATGAAGCCTCGGGGCCCAGTTGGTAGACGTACCTCAGCATTATGAAGCCTCGGGGCCCAGTTGGTAGACGTACCTCAGCATTATGAAGCCTCGGGGCCCAGTTGGTAGACGTACCTCAGCATTATGAAGCCTCGGGGCCCAGTTGGTAGACGTACCTCAGCATTATGAAGCCTCGGGGCCCAGTTGGTAGACGTACCTCATCATTATGAAGCCTCGGGGCCCAGTTGGTAGACGTACCTCAGCATTATGAAGCCTAAGGGCCCAGTTAGTATGCGTACCTCAGCATTATGAAGCCTCAGGCCCCAGTTGGTAGACGTACCTCAGCATTATGAAGCCTCAGGCCCCAGTTGGTAGACGTACCTCAGCATTATGAAGCCTCAGGGCCCAGTTGGTAGACGTACCTCAGCATTATGAAGCCTCAGGGCCCAGTTGGTAGACGTACCTCAGCATTATGAAGCCCCAGGGCCCAGTTGGTAGACGTACCTCAGCATTATGAAGCCTAAGGGCCCAGTTAGTATGCGTACCTCAGCATTATGAAGCCTCAGGCCCCAGTTGGTAGACGTACCTCAGCATTATGAAGCCTCAGGCCCCAGTTGGTAGACGTACCTCAGCATTATGAAGCCTCAGGGCCCAGTTGGTAGACGTACCTCAGCATTATGAAGCCTTAGGGCCCAGTTGGTAGACGTACCTCAGCATTATGAAGCCTTGGGGCCCAGTTGGTAGACGTACCTCAGCATTATGAAGCCTCAGGGCCCAGTTGGTAGACGTACCTCAGCATTATGAAGCCTCGGGGCCCAGTTGGTAGACGTACCTCAGCATTATGAAGCCTCAGGGCCCAGTTGGTAGACGTACCTCAGCATTATGAAGCCTCAGGGCCCAGTTGGGGGCGTTGGATGGGAGAGGTTTCAGAAGAGAGGTGAAACAGTCCTGAGAGCTACACACAACACAACAGTAGCAGTTACAACTATTGTCAAATGAACCTAATATTCCTTGAAGAGTTACTGAGTTTAACTCTAAGAAGAAGATGTGAGCCCACCTCTGTGTCGAGGTCTTAGCTGCAGCCGATGTTACTGTTGTCAAACCGCCGCTGTCATCCGTAACAGCCGATGATACTGTAGTCAAACTGCCGCTGTCATCCGTAACAGCCGATGATACTGTAGTCAAACTGCCACTGTCATCCGTAACAGCCGATGTGACTGTTGTCAAACTGCCGCTGTCATCCGTAACAGCCGATGATACTGTAGTCAAACCGCCGCTGTCATCCGTAACAGCCGATGTGACTGTAGTCAAACTGCCGCTGTCATCCGTTACAGCCGATGATACTGTAGTCAAACTGCCGCTGTCATCCGTAACAGCCGATGCGACTGTAGTCAAACCGCCGCTGTCATCCGTAACAGCCGATGTGACTGTAGTCAAACTGCCGCTGTCATCCGTAACAGCCGATGCGACTGTAGTCAAACTGCCTCTGTCATCCGTAACAGCCGATGTGACTGTAGTCAAACTGCCGCTGTCATCCTTAACAGCCGATGTGACTGTAGTCAAACTGCCGCTGTCATCCTTAACAGCCGATGCGACTGTAGTCAAACCGCCGCTGTCATCCGTAACAGCCGATGTGACTGTAGTCAAACCGCCGCTGTCATCCGTAACAGCCGTTAACGTGATGGAGTGAAGCTCTTCCTCCCCGCAGGATCCTAAACAGATCAGACAATCTCAACTTCATACACCAAACTATAGAGAGCACAGGAGGCTGGTGGCACCTTCAATTTGGGGAGGACTGGCTCGTGGTAATGACTGGAGCGGAATGGTATCAAATCACATTGGTCTCCAGGTGGTCGATGCCGTTCCGTTTGCGCCGTTCCAGACATTATTATGAGCTGTCCTCCCCTCACCAGCCTCCTCTGATAGAGATAGTGTTCTATTCAATTCTGTAACACCAAACACTGTACAAGGAATTTGATCAATTTCTGTTAAAATTCCTTGACACTGTCTAACATGAAATATAATAACTAATATATTTCCAGACGGAACGTCAGAAATGCAGACTTCTGTTTGCCTGACGACTCATCCTGTTTGCCTGACGACTCATCCTGTTTGCCTGACGACTCATCCTGCTTGCCTGACGACTCATCCTGCTTGCCTGACGACTCATCCTGCTTGCCTGACGACTCATCCTGCTTGCCTGACGACTCATCCTGAATTGAACTCTGCTGCTCTGTCGATCGCTCCATACATCAGTCTGACCTGAAGTCATTTTGTAGGCCAGCTCTGGTCTAAAGTAGTGCACTATAATAGGGAATAGGGTATCTGTAGAAGCAGGTGAGTTTCAGGTTAACAATACCTGTAGGGTCTATGATGTCCAGTAGGTGTCCTCTAGGAAGTAACACCTGAGCCCCTCCTAGCTGATTAGAGGGGATAACATACATCTCTCCGTTGTCTGACTGACTGGTCACTAGCACCTAGAGGAACAAAGATGTTTAGGTTACACGAAGACCCTAAACTCAACAGTTCATAGGCTGTGTTTAAGAAGCATGGAACAAAAAAAACGAATTGACTAGTCTAGCCTGATGCTGAACAGATCTGTTTGAGCTGACTAGCCAATCGGGCGATAACAAGTTGGCTATTCAGCATAAACAGATCTGGGATCACCAGGATACCATTTGGCAGCTGCCTGGACCTGTTTCTATGCTCTTGTGAACCCCCCCCTCTACTCACCATGCGTTCACACTGTAGGGGCTGTCCATTCTGATCAACTATGATAAACTCATCTGTCTGTGTCTGGTCCTGTGTCTGTATCGCTGCCTGATTCTCTGTCTGTGACAGTATCAGCATTTCTGTCTTTGTCAGTTCCTCAGGTTTGATTTCAGTGTGGACTGGTTCCCAGCTGTCTAGAGGAGCTAGGCTGTTGATAACAAGGAGCTCTGAGGACTGTGGCTTCATCTCATTCTCTTCAGGTTCACTGGGCTCCTGGAACACAATACAATACTTCACATGCATGTGATTATGCTCATTTACATTGATTTGGTCTCCTGATATCTGGACTGTATTATTCTTTCTTATCACAAATAATTTTGAAATGTATAGGGTCAAGTCCCACCAACTCATAGGTTTTAAGTCCCACCAACTCATAGGTTTTAAGTCCCACCAACTCATAGGTTTTAAGTCCCACCAACTCATAGGTTTTAAGTCCCACCAACTCATAGGTTTTAAGTCCCACCAACTCATAGGTTTTAAGTCCCACCAACTCATAGGTTTTAAGTCCCACCAACTCATAGGTTTTAAGTCCCACCAACTCATAGGTTTTAAGTCCCACCAACTCATAGGTTTTAAGTCCCACCAACTCATAGGTTTTAAGTCCCACCAACTCATAGGTTTTAAGTCTCACCAACTCATAGGTTTTAAGTCCCACCAACTCATAGGTTTTAAGTCCCACCAACTCATAGGTTTTAAGTCCCACCAACTCATAGGTTTTAAGTCCCACCAACTCATAGGTTTTAAGTCTCACCAACTCATAGGTTTTAAGTCTCACCAACTCATAGGTTTTAAGTCTCACCAACTCATAGGTTTTAAGTCTCACCAACTCATAGGTTTTAAGTCCCACCAACTCATAGGTTTTAAGTCTCACCAACTCATAGGTTTTAAGTCCCACCAACTCATAGGTTTTAAGTCCCACCAACTCATAGGTTTTAAGTCTCACCAACTCATAGGTTTTAAGTCTCACCAACTCATAGGTTTTAAGTCTCACCAACTCATAGGTTTTAAGTCCCACCAACTCATAGGTTTTAAGTCCCACCAACTCATAGGTTTTAAGTCCCACCAACTCATAGGTTTTAAGTCCCACCAACTCATAGGTTTTAAGTCCCACCAACTCATAGGTTTTAAGTCCCACCAACTCATAGGTTTTAAGTCTCACCAACTCATAGGTTTTAAGTCCCACCAACTCATAGGTTTTAAGTCCCACCAACTCATAGGTTTTAAGTCCCACCAACTCATAGGTTTTAAGTCTCACCAACTCATAGGTTTTAAGTCCCACCAACTCATAGGTTTTAAGTCCCACCAACTCATAGGTTTTAAGTCCCACCAACTCATAGGTTTTAAGTCCCACCAACTCATAGGTTTTAAGTCCCACCAACTCATAGGTTTTAAGTCCCACCAACTCATAGGTTTTAAGTCCCACCAACTCATAGGTTTTAAGTCCCACCAACTCATAGGTTTTAAGTCTCACCAACTCATAGGTTTTAAGTCCCACCAACTCATAGGTTTTAAGTCCCACCAACTCATAGGTTTTAAGTCCCACCTGTTGTGTTTCAGTGATATGAGACCAGTGGAGGTCTGTGTGCTTGGGCTCATCCTCTTCAGTGGTCAGTGGAGGCTTTGAGTCCAGAGCATCCTCTTCCATAGCTCTCTCCTGCTCCTCCATCTCCCAAGCAGACAGTCAGCTAACTAGCTACATACACAAACCAATATAACCCTATTAGAGAGTGACCAGGTACAGGTAATTAAATGGGTGCAAAGTGTGTCAACATCAATCAGTATTGTAATTGCAAATCCATTCATTGGCATTTTCAGAATGGTCACTGGATCTAGATTGCTAGCTAGTTAACCATAACAAAGACAGCTGGTGCACAGCAAGACGGTTTATTCAATGCTCGACTCTGGGGGCATTTCTATAAGAGTCGTTTGTGATTGTTTTTGATTGATTGCAGGAGTAGAGTCTCCTAGCTACCCAAACATATCATCATCCCTGGTCTTGGTCATAAAACATTCTTTAAAGCGCCATGTTGGATTAAAATGTCTGTGTAGCAAGCTAGCTATCGTTAGCTTATTTGGCTAGCCTAGCTAGTAAAGGAGAATATCTAGTTGAGTCAAACAATTCTCATGATTTAGGATAGTCTACCTCTTTACATAGCCCTCTCTAGTCTGACAGTGTAGCTACAGCGTTGTGGGTATGGGGGACAAGGATTGGAAATTCAAAACGAGTCTACTCAACCTCGTCTTCGCCCAGACTTCTGCTCGCCTCGTTCTCGACCAACAAACGCGATTTTTCCTTTCATCCGGTATGAAAAATATTTGATCCTCGGAGGACGCCGTCGAAGGCATATTTAACTTCTGGTACTATATATTTTCACCACAGAGAGGCGCAATTTCCACATATTTCAGGAAGTGACGCCGAGTTGCTGATTTCCACCTAAAGAACATACAGAGAATGAACTGGTGGTGATGGCTAGAAGGGATACCGATTTTGTAAAAGTTACGCTACAGTCCGGTTCACTACATCGACTTTCCGTTTTACGCAGCGTCGAGTTCTACAGCAGACTGGACTTGATTTCACACATAAATAATTTGCTAGCTAACGGAACCATTGGGGGAAAAGCTTGCTACAATTCGCCAATAAATATACTTTCTGCTGAGCACTACATTACATGATGTAAATACAAACATGAATTGTGTTATCAGCTAGTAATTTTGCTCTAGTAGAATTTAGAGGACAGCGGCCAATGGTCCATGGATGGAGGTTCTGAGTATTGCTGTTTTTCTGTTCTACTTGACCGTTATTGCACCCACCTGGTGTCCCAGCTCTACCAGTCCGTGATGGAAGGAATGGAAATATTGTTCTCTTCTTTCTTTTCATATACTACCTGGCCACCAGACTACAGAAACTATAGCAATGGAATAGCAATAACTATAACGTTAACAATGGGAATATGGTACGAGAGATGACAAAAATAATCAAGTCTGTTAAGATTTCAATAAAAAAAATAAAAAAATCCTTTAAAAACACAACAAAATCAACAAATAAGTGGAACTTTTTAGAGTGGAACCCTCTCCCCTTGTTCTCTTCTCTCTGTCTCTATATTCCTTAACAATGTTCTGTAGCGAATAGAGAGGACCATACCCATCACATCTAACCCTATGATAATGAAGTTCCATTTTGGGTCTGGGTTGGGAAGGTGTGAAACGCAGCTATTGCTTTCCTCATGCTATTGAGCTATTGCACTCCTCGTGCCATGAAGGAGAAAACAATACCAACATTAAACTTTAATTAATTCATTGAACTATATCAATGCATTTTAATCATGACGGTCATATGATGGAAAACTGAAAACAATTCCCGATTCAGATTCACGTTTGTCTACAAGATTAAATCTTAGCACTTAGTCACACATCAAAGCCTAAACAAAACATAGAAAACAGAGCAGGAAATAAAAAATAGGAACACACAGATACCTTTCCTACCCTCCTATCCCACGCCACCACACACCTGCACATATCAGGAGTTGTTCATAATAGTGATAGCCCCAGGGATGAAACTATTCCCGAAGAGAATTGTCTGATTTCTCCGACCTGATGGGTGATCAAAGCAGTGGTGGAGTGGATGGTCTGGGCAGGAGATCATGTGTAGTGGATGGTCAGGAGATCATGTGGAGTGGATGGTCAGGGCAGGAGATGATGTGGAGTGGATGGTCTGGGCAGGAGATCATGTGGAGTGGATGGTCTGGGCAGGAGATCATGTGGATGGTCTGGGCAGGAGATCATGTGGATGGTCTGGGCAGGAGATCATGTGGAGTGGATGTTCTGGGCAGGAGATCATGTGGAGTGGATGGTCAGGAGATCATGTGGGTGGTCTGGGCAGGAGATCATGTGGAGTGGATGGTCTGGGCAGGAGATCATGTGGAGTGGATGGTCAGGAGATCATGTGGGTGGTCTGGGCAGGAGATCATGTGGAGTGGATGGTCTGGGCAGGAGATCATGTGGAGTGGATGGTCTGGGCAGGAGATCATGTGGAGTGAATGGTCTGGTCAGGAGATCATGTGGAGTGGATGGTCTGGGCAGGAGATCATGTGGAGTGGATGGTCTGGGCAGGAGATCATGTGGAGTGGATGGTCTGGGCAGGAGATCATGTGGAGTGGATGGTCTGGGCAGGAGATCATGTGGAGTGGATGGTCTGGGCAGGAGATCATGTGGAGTGGATGGTCTGGGCAGGAGATCATGTGGAGTGGATGGTCTGGTCAGGAGATCATGTGGAGTGGATGGTCTGGGCAGGAGATCATGTGGAGTGGATGGTCTGGGCAGGAGATCATGTGGAGTGGATGGTCTGGGCAGGAGATCATGTGGAGTGGGTGGTCTGGGCAGGAGATCATGTGGAGTGGGTGGTCTGGGCAGGAGATCATGTGGAGTGGATGGTCTGGGCAGGAGATCATGTGGAGTGGATGGTCTGGTCAGGAGATCATGTGGAGTGGATGGTCTGGGCAGGAGATCATGTGGAGTGGATGGTCTGGTCAGGAGATCATGTGGAGTGGATGGTCTGGAGATCATGTGGAGTGGGTGGTCTGGGCAGGAGATCATGTGGAGTGGATGGTCTGGTCAGGAGATCATGTGGAGTGGATGGTCTGGGCAGGAGATCATGTGGAGTGGATGGTCTGGGCAGGAGATCATGTGGAGTGGATGGTCTGGGCAGGAGATCATGTGGAGTGGATGGTCTGGGTAGGAGATCATGTGGAGTGGATGGTCTGGGCAGGAGATCATGTGGAGTGGATGGTCTGGGCAGGAGATCATGTGGAGTGGATGGTCAGGAGATCATGTGGAGTGGATGGTCTGGTCAGGAGATCATGTGGAGTGGATGGTCTGGGCAGGAGATCATGTGGAGTGGATGGTCTGGGTAGGAGATCATGTGGAGTGGATGGTCTGGGCAGGAGATCATGTGGAGTGGATGGTCAGGGCAGGAGATCATGTGGAGTGGATGGTCTGGGCAGGAGATCATGTGGAGTGGATGGTCTGGGTAGGAGATCATGTGGAGTGGATGGTCAGGAGATCATGTGGAGTGGATGGTCTGGTCAGGAGATCATGTGGAGTGGATGGTCAGGAGATCATGTGGGTGGTCTGGGCAGGAGATCATGTGGAGTGGGTGGTCTGGGCAGGAGATCATGTGGAGTGGATGGTCTGGTCAGGAGATCATGTGGAGTGGATGGTCAGGAGATCATGTGGAGTGGATGGTCTGGGCAGGAGATCATGTGGAGTGGATGGTCTGGTCAGGAGATCATGTGGAGTGGATGGTCTGGGCAGGAGATCATGTGGAGTGGATGGTCTGGGTAGGAGATCATGTGGAGTGGATGGTCTGGGCAGGAGATCATGTGGAGTGGATGGTCTGGGTAGGAGATCATGTGGAGTGGATGGTCAGGAGATCATGTGGAGTGGATGGTCTGGGCAGGAGATCATGTGGAGTGGGTGGTCTGGGCAGGAGATCATGTGGAGTGGATGGTCTGGTCAGGAGATCATGTGGAGTGGATGGTCAGGAGATCATGTGGAGTGGATGGTCTGGGCAGGAGATCATGTGGAGTGGATGGTCTGGTCAGGAGATCATGTGGAGTGGATGGTCTGGGCAGGAGATCATGTGGAGTGGATGGTCTGGGTAGGAGATCATGTGGAGTGGATGGTCTGGGCAGGAGATCATGTGGAGTGGATGGTCTGGGTAGGAGATCATGTGGAGTGGATGGTCTGTTTAGGGAGTATACAAGGGAGTATAACATGTTCCCGCAGTAGAATTTGATTGATTGATGCCAGCAGGCGTTAGACCTCCCTTGTTAAAAAATATATAAAATAATTAGCCAATCAGCTTGAGCTGAGCTCAACAGTGGGTTGTCCTGGCATGGCAAAACATCCCCGAAGTGAGGCCAGTTTGAATTTGGCTTCACACCAATCAAATCAAATCCTAAAGCAAAAGGTCATCATTGTCAGACAAATGTGTCTGTTTCTGGTCTGCTTGTGTTGATGTCCTGCAGTAGCTAGCTAGCTAAATCAGCCCTTTCCTAAGCCATGGATAAAAATGTGGATTTGGACTTGTGGTTTTCACTTATTTCTCTGTTCAGGCCAATGATTCTGATGGCGATTCTGATCTAACCATAAATTAATATATTGTGCCACTGGCCAGAGAAGATTAAAGTTCAATATGTAGCCTAAATGTAGCCTAGTAGGCTCACATTAACTAGCTAGCTATCTTAGCTGGTTCCTTTTTGCCCATGCAAGGCTAGCAAGCATTTTTAGCTAGGTAGCCTATGAAAACAAAAATGAAAAGCGTACTGTATGGCTTTGTCATAGTGGTGCGTGACTAAAATCACCGGGGAAGCCAATCCAGGGAATAAAATGCAATATTACAACCTGTGATGATAATTGAGTTGTTTGCTCTATAACCTGTTAGTTCATATGCCTCGACAGTGATATATTGACCTAAAGGTAGAGACGATAAGGAGACACAGTGGCAGAATAAAATTCAACCACACATTTGTTTCATTACAAAACCGGAGAGCAACATCTGTCCGGTGAAGTCCATAAAACATATTGCATGTAACAGCTACATAACCTACAGCATGGTCAAGCAAGGTAATGTTTCTTGACATTTTTCGGACTATTAAACACCAATTGATGTAGAACCACAGAGAGTTACAGGAAGTCGCAAAGAAAACAGAACCTGCCTCCACTATTCCAGCACCATTTCAACTTCATCAAATCACCTCTGCTTAGTCTAACACAGTGACAACTAAAAGATACCAAAAACGATTTAATCCAATCAATGTCATCTAAATATAATGTGGCTGTCCTTGGTACTGATTTATGTGTGTGTGTGTGTGTGTGTGTGTGTGTGTGTGTGTGTGTGTGTGTGTGTGTGTGTGTGTGTGTGTGTGTGTGTGTGTGTGTGTGTGTGTGTGTGTGTGTGTGGGTGCAAGTTATAAAACATGTTGACTCACCCTACTTGTTGATAAACGCCAATGCCACCCTCCTGTTTCATGTTGCCTAAACGGTCTATTACTCAGTCGTAAAATGTACACGCTTTTACTATTTGTTGTCCTAGGCTACCTGGCTAAAATACATGCTTATTAGTTTCCTTTCATGGGCAACGATATGCGAGCCCAGCTAGTTAACATTAGCATACTACATCTAGCTAAATGTTGAACTTCGATCTTCTCAGGGTAGGGGCACAATGTATGAATTTATGGTTGGATCAGAATCGCAGTTATAATCATTGGCCAGTACGGAGAATTAAGTAAAACCACAAGTCCAAATCCCTATGTCCATCCATAGATCATTTAGTAAAGGGACCATTTTAGCTACCTAGCCACTGGAGGCCAACAACACAACGAGATGCAACAATTCAAGTTTTTTTCTGTCAATAATGATGTTTGGCTTGTGATGTGATTGGACTGAAGCCAAATCCAAACTGGCTTCCCTTGACACGTTACACTTCCCGAGACAAAGGGGTGGTGTTTCATCCGCTTGGATGCTTTCTCCGGTGAATGAATACACGCCACTGGAGCCATAGACATTTTTGCCAACATGAAAGCGAGGAGGACGGCTTTGGTGTTCAACTAGTCTACAAGTAGAATGAGTCCACCCCAAAAAAATTGTTTTACTTGCCCGTGCACACAATAACGTGCACACAATCACGTGCACACACACACAGACAGAAATCAGTACCATGATATTTAACAACATTGATTGTACTAAATTGTTTTTGGTATCTTTACGTTTGTTTTCAGTGTATTAAACTAAGCATGTATAGCCTTGTAGATTTGATGATGTTTAAAATGTTTTAAGTTGAAATAGTGCTGGAATAGTGGAGACAGTGCTCCTGTCGTCTAGACGGTGCTCCTGTCATCTAGACGGTGCTCCTGTCATCTAGACGGTGCTCCTGTCGTCTAGACGGTGCTCCTGTCGTCTAGACTGTGCTCCTGTTGTCTAGACGGTGCTCCTGCCGTCTAGACGGTGCTCCTGTCGTCTAGACGGTGCTCCTGTCGTCTAGACGGTGCTCCTGTTGTCTAGACGGTGCTCCTGTCGTCTAGACGGTGCTCCTGTCGTCTTTGTGCTGAAGTATAACATCTCCTAAGTTTCCGTTTACCACAGACCTTATTTTCTGCATTTATCCAAACCCCCCCCCCCCCCCCCCCCCAAAAAAAAAATCACCATTAATTTCCCCGTGGGCTTTGTCCAACGAACCGTGGTGGAGTTGGTGCCTACAAAAAGACGCCATTACTAATGTTTTCTATATGGCTGAACCAATAGAGCCAGAGCCTGATATGCATGTATATATTCATTTGAGACTGAGCAAACTAAACTCCCATTTACAGCCGTCAGATAGAGGAGATGTGGATGATTTGTCGAAGGGGACGTGTTGTTGTTGTTGTTGTTGTAGTTGTTGTAGTTGTAGTTGTAGTTGTTGTAGTTGTTGTTGTTGTTGTAGTTGTTGTTGTAGTTGTTGTTGTAGTTGTTGTTGTAGTTGTTGTAGTTGTTGTTGTAGTTGTTGTAGTTGTAGTTGTAGTTGTAGTTGTTGTTGTGTATGTTGTTGTTGTTGTGTATGTTGTTGTTGTTGTTGTTGTTGTGTATGTTGTTGTTGTGTATGTTGTTGTTGTTGTAGTTGTTGTTGTTGTTGTTGTGTATGTTGTTGTAATTGTTGTTGTTGTTGTTGTAATTGTTGTTGTTGTTGTTGTTGTTGTAGTTGTTGTTGTTGTTGTAATTGTTGTTGTTGTTGTTGTAATTGTTGTTGTTGTTGTTGTAGTTGTTGTTGTAGTTGTTAATGTTGTTGTTGTTGTAATTGTTGTTGTTGTTGTAATTGTTGTTGTTGTTGTTGTCATTGTTGTTGTAATTGTTGTCGTTGTTGTTGTAATTGTTGTTGTTGTAGTTGTTGTAGTTGTAGTTGTTGTTGTAGTTGTAGTTGTAATTGTTGTTGTTGTTGTTGTCATTGTTGTTGTAATTGTTGTCGTTGTTGTTGTAATTGTTGTTGTTGTTGTTGTAATTGTTGTTGTTGTTGTTGTTGTAGTTGTTGTTGTAGTTGTTGTTAATGTTGTTGTTGTTGTAATTGTTGTTGTTGTTAATGTTGTTGTTGTAGTTGTTGTTGTCGTTGTTGTTGTTGTCGTTGTTGTAGTTGTTGTTGTAGTTGTTGTTGTAGTTGTTGTTAATGTTGTTGTTGTTGTTGTTGTAGTTGTTGTTAATGTTGTCGTTGTTGTAGTTGTTGTTGTTGTTAATGTTGTTGTTGTAGTTGTTGTTGTAGTTGTTGTTGTCGTTGTTGTTGTTGTCGTTGTTGTTGTAGTTGTTGTTGTTGTAATTGTTGTTGTTGTTGTAATTGTTGTTGTAGTTGTTGTTGTAGTTGTTGTTAATGTTGTCGTTGTTGTAGTTGTTGTTGTTGTTGTAGTTGTTGTTGTAGTTGTTGTTGTCGTTGTTGTTGTTGTTGTTGTCTCCAGTCCCCATGGCTGTCCCTCTCCTATGACCCTTCTATCTTCAGTCACGTGTTATTCTGTGTGCAGTGAAAACACCGGCCCGGCACTTATCTCCTGTAAGGAGAACAGGCTCTGGACCTGGAGGAGAGTTCTGTACGACATACTAGGACCCTCCCAAATGGCACCCTATTTATAGTGCACTACTATAGACCAGAGCCCTATTCCCTTTATAGTGCACTACTATAGACCAGAGCCCTATTCCCTTTATAGTGCACTACTATAGACCAGAGCCCTATGCCCTATATAGTGCACTACTATAGACCAGAGCCCTATTTCCTATATAGTGCACTACTTTAGACCAGAGCCCTATTCCCTATATAGTACACTACTTTAGACCAGAGTCCTATTCCATTTATAGTGCACTACTTTAGACCAGAGCCCTGTTCCCTATATAGTGCACTACTTTAGACCAGAGCCCTATTCCCTATATAGTGCACTACTAGCCCTATGGGTCCTCGTGGAAACAGTAGTGCACTGTATAGGGAAAAGGGGAGGGGGGGCGTCATTTGGGGCGCACACACTGTGTTGAATCAGCTGATCCCCTTTGTGCGGTCTAAACCAACTGCACTTTATCTGAGCCGCTAACAATGAGGCACGCTAGGGGTGCACGGAAGAGAGGAATCTGAGGGCTGCGATCCCATGGGCTGGAAGAATACAGAAGGGGTAGGGTCTGTCTGTCCCTGTCTGACCAAGCAGCCACATAGAGAATACAGAGGGGCTAGGGTCTGTCTGTCCCTGTCTGACCCAGCAGCCACATAGATTAGGCAAACAGACACAAGGTCTGTGTTACATGGGGGGGGGGGGGCTGATAGACACTTCAAGCTAACAAATGTTCCCACCACTTTAGAGAACGTAACCTTAAGAGTCTCGTTAGGCCGTTTACCTAAAGTTGTCACAGGAAGGTTCCAGTGACATGCCAAGGACTGTTTCGAAGAGACCATTCCCTTAATATCAAACAGAACCTACCCAGAACGTGGTTGCCACCGGAGTGGACTGGCTTTTCTGGCACATTAGACCCAACCACCTGCTGGGCTGAACACATGCCAGCCACAGAATGGTCGAAGTCTGGCTCAATTATATCCCCAGACCCAAAAGCCCTGGACTATTGGTCAGACGGTCTGATGATTAAGACAAGACAGAAAATCCACCCTACTAATCTGTAGTCTCTGTCTCTGTCTACCTCTCCACCCTACTAGTCTGTAGTCTCTCTCTCTGTCTACCTCTCCACAACACTAGTCTGTAGAGTCTCTGTGTCTACCTCTCCACCCTACTAGTCTGTAGAGTCTCTGTCTACCTCTCCACCCTACTAGTCTGTAGAGTCTCTCTCTGTCTACCTCTCCACCCTACTAGTCTGTAGAGTCTCTCTCTGTCTACCTCTCCACCCTACTAGTCTGTAGAGTCTCTCTCTGTCTACCTCTCCACCCTACTAGTCTGTAGAGTCTCTCTGTCTACCTCTCCACCCTACTAGTCTGTAGAGTCTCTCTCTGTCTACCTCTCCACCCTACTAGTCTGTAGTCTCTGTCTCTGTCTACATCTCCACAACACTAGTCTGTAGTCTCTGTCTCTGTCTACCTCTCCACCCTACTAGTCTGTAGAGTCTCTGTCTACCTCTCCACCCTACTAGTCTGTAGAGTCTCTGTCTACCTCTCCACCCTACTAGTCTGTAGTCTCTCTCTCTGTCTACATCTCCACAACACTAGTCTGTAGAGTCTCTCTCTGTCTACCTCTCCACCCTACTAGTCTGTAGTCTCTCTCTCTGTCTACCTCTCCACCCTACTAGTCTGTAGTCTCTCTGTCTACCTCTCCACCCTACTAGTCTGTAGAGTCTCTCTCTCTGTCTACCTCTCCACCCTACTAGTCTGTAGAGTCTCTGTCTACATCTCCACCCTACCAGTCTGTAGAGTCTCTCTCTCTGTCTACCTCTCCACCCTACTAGTCTGTAGAGTCTCTCTCTGTCTACCTCTCCACCCTACTAGTCTATAGAGTCTCTGTCTACCTCTCCACCCTACTAGTCTGTAGTCTCTCTGTCTACCTCTCCACCCTACTAGTCTGTAGAGTCTCTATCTCTGTCTACCTCTCCACCCTACTAGTCTGTAGAGTCTCTCTCTCTGTCTACCTCTCCACCCTACCAGTCTGTAGAGTCTCTGTCTACATCTCCACAACACAAGTCTGTAGAGTCTCTCTCTGTGTCTACATCTCCACCCTACTAGTCTGTAGTCTCTCTCTCTCTGTCTACATCTCCACAACACTAGTCTGTAGAGTCTCTCTCTCTGTCTACCTCTCCACCCTACTAGTCTGTAGTCTCTCTCTCTGTCTACATCTCCACAACACTAGTCTGTAGAGTCTCTCTCTGTCTACCTCTCCACCCTACTAGTCTGTAGTCTCTGTCTCTGTCTACCTCTCCACCCTACTAGTCTGTAGTCTCTCTGTCTACCTCTCCACCCTACTAGTCTGTAGAGTCTCTGTCTCTGTCTACCTCTCCACCCTACTAGTCTGTAGAGTCTCTCTCTGTCTACATCTCCACCCTACTAGTCTGTAGAGTCTCTCTCTGTCTACATCTCCACCCTACTAGTCTGTAGTCTCTCTCTCTGTCTACCTCTCCACCCTACTAGTCTGTAGAGTCTCTCTCTCTGTCTACCTCTCCACCCTACTAGTCTGTAGAGTCTCTCTCTGTCTACCTCTCCACCCTACTAGTCTGTAGAGTCTCTCTGTCTACCTCTCCACAACACTAGTCTGTAGAGTCTCTCTCTCTGTCTACCTCTCCACAACACTAGTCTGTAGAGTCTCTCTGTCTACCTCTCCACCCTACTAGTCTGTAGTCTCTGTCTCTGTCTACCTCTCCACCCTACTAGTCTGTAGAGTCTCTCTGTCTACCTCTCCACCCTACTAGTCTGTAGAGTCTCTCTGTCTACCTCTCCACCCTACTAGTCTGTAGAGTCTCTCTGTCTACCTCTCCACCCTACTAGTCTGTAGAGTCTCTCTCTGTCTACCTCTCCACCCTACTAGTCTGTAGAGTCTCTCTGTCTACCTCTCCACCCTACTAGTCTGTAGTCTCTGTCTCTGTCTACCTCTCCACCCTACTAGTCTGTAGTCTCTCTGTCTACCTCTCCACAACACTAGTCTGTAGTCTCTCTCTCGGTCTACCTCTCCACCCTACTAGTCTGTAGAGTCTCTCTCTCTGTCTACCTCTCCACCCTACTAGTCTGTAGAGTCTCTCTGTCTACATCTCCACAACACTAGTCTGTAGTCTCTCTCTCTCGGTCTACCTCTCCACCCTACTAGTCTGTAGAGTCTCTCTCTCTGTCTACCTCTCCACCCTACTAGTCTGTAGAGTCTCTCTGTCTACATCTCCACAACACTAGTCTGTAGTCTCTCTCTCTGTCTACCTCTCCACCCTACTAGTCTGTAGAGTCTCTGTCTCTGTCTACCTCTCCACCCTACTAGTCTGTAGAGTCTCTCTCTGTCTACCTCTCCACCCTACTAGTCTGTAGAGTCTCTCTCTGTCTACATCTCCACCCTACTAGTCTGTAGTCTCTCTGTCTACATCTCCACAACACTAGTCTGTAGTCTCTCTCTCTGTCTACCTCTCCACAACAGTAGTCTGTAGTCTCTCTCTCTCGGTCTACCTCTCCACCCTACTAGTCTGTAGAGTCTCTCTCTCTGTCTACCTCTCCACCCTACTAGTCTGTAGAGTCTCTCTGTCTACATCTCCACAACACTAGTCTGTAGTCTCTCTCTCTGTCTACCTCTCCACCCTACTAGTCTGTAGAGTCTCTGTCTCTGTCTACCTCTCCACAACACTAGTCTGTAGAGTCTCTCTCTGTCTACCTCTCCACCCTACTAGTCTGTAGTCTCTCTCTCTGTCTACATCTCCACCCTACCAGTCTGTAGAGTCTCTCTCTCTGTCTACCTCTCCACCCTACTAGTCTGTAGAGTCTCTCTGTCTGTCTACCTCTCCACCCTACTAGTCTGTAGAGTCTCTCTGTCTGTCTACCTCTCCACCCTACTAGTCTGTAGAGTCTCTCTGTCTGTCTACCTCTCCACAACACTAGTCTGTAGAGTCTCTGTCTACCTCTCCACCCTACTAGTCTGTAGAGTCTCTCTCTGTCTACCTCTCCACCCTACTAGTCTGTAGTCTCTCTGTCTACCTCTCCACCCTACTAGTCTGTAGAGTCTCTATCTCTGTCTACCTCTCCACCCTACTAGTCTGTAGAGTCTCTGTCTACCTCTCCACTCTACTAGTCTGTAGAGTCTCTCTCTGTCTACCTCTCCACCCTACTAGTCTGTAGTCTCTCTGTCTACCTCTCCACCCTACTAGTCTGTAGAGTCTCTATCTCTGTCTACCTCTCCACCCTACTAGTCTGTAGAGTCTCTCTCTCTGTCTACATCTCCACCCTACCAGTCTGTAGAGTCTTTCTCTCTGTCTACCTCTCCACCCTACTAGTCTGTAGAGTCTCTCTCTGTCTACCTCTCCACCCTACTAGTCTATAGAGTCTCTGTCTACCTCTCCACCCTACTAGTCTGTAGTCTCTCTCTCTGTCTACATCTCCACCCTACCAGTCTGTAGAGTCTCTCTCTCTGTCTACCTCTCCACCCTACTAGTCTGTAGAGTCTCTCTGTCTACATCTCCACAACACTAGTCTGTAGAGTCTCTCTCTCTGTCTACCTCTCCACCCTACTAGTCTGTAGTCTCTCTCTCTGTCTACATCTCCACAACACTAGTCTGTAGAGTCTCTCTCTGTCTACCTCTCCACCCTACTAGTCTGTAGTTTCTGTCTCTGTCTACCTCTCCACCCTACTAGTCTGTAGTCTCTCTGTCTACCTCTCCACCCTACTAGTCTGTAGAGTCTCTGTCTCTGTCTACCTCTCCACCCTACCAGTCTGTAGAGTCTCTCTCTCTACCTCTCCACAACACTAGTCTGTAGAGTCTCTCTGTCTGTCTACCTCTCCACCCTACTAGTCTGTAGTCTCTCTCTCTGTCTACATCTCCACCCTACCAGTCTGTAGAGTCTCTCTCTCTGTCTACCTCTCCACCCTACTAGTCTGTAGAGTCTCTCTGTCTGTCTACCTCTCCACCCTACTAGTCTGTAGAGTCTCTCTGTCTGTCTACCTCTCCACCCTACTAGTCTGTAGAGTCTCTCTCTGTCTACCTCTCCACCCTACTAGTCTGTAGTCTCTCTCTGTGTCTACCTCTCCACCCTACTAGTCTGTAGTCTCTCTCTGTGTCTACATCTCCACCCTACTAGTCTGTAGAGTCTCTGTGTCTACCTCTCCACAACACTAGTCTGTAGAGTCTCTCTCTGTGTCTACCTCTCCACCCTACTAGTCTGTAGAGTCTCTCTCTCTCTACCTCTCCACCCTACTAGTCTGTAGTCTCTCTCTCTGTCTACCTCTCCACAACACTAGTCTGTAGAGTCTCTCTGTCTACATCTCCACAACACTAGTCTGTAGTCTCTCTCTCTGTCTACCTCTCCACCCTACTAGTCTGTAGAGTCTCTGTCTCTGTCTACCTCTCCACAACACTAGTCTGTAGAGTCTCTCTCTGTCTACCTCTCCACCCTACTAGTCTGTAGTCTCTCTGTCTACCTCTCCACCCTACTAGTCTGTAGTCTCTCTCTCTGTCTACCTCTCTACCCTACTAGTCTGTAGAGTCTCTCTCTCTACCTCTCCACAACACTAGTCTGTAGAGTCTCTCTGTCTGTCTACCTCTCCACCCTACTAGTCTGTAGTCTCTCTCTCTGTCTACATCTCCACCCTACCAGTCTGTAGAGTCTCTCTCTCTGTCTACCTCTCCACCCTACTAGTCTGTAGAGTCTCTCTGTCTGTCTACCTCTCCACCCTACTAGTCTGTAGAGTCTCTCTGTCTGTCTACCTCTCCACCCTACTAGTCTGTAGAGTCTCTCTCTGTCTACCTCTCCACCCTACTAGTCTGTAGTCTCTCTCTGTGTCTACCTCTCCACCCTACTAGTCTGTAGTCTCTCTCTGTGTCTACATCTCCACCCTACTAGTCTGTAGAGTCTCTGTGTCTACCTCTCCACAACACTAGTCTGTAGAGTCTCTCTCTGTGTCTACCTCTCCACCCTACTAGTCTGTAGAGTCTCTCTCTCTCTACCTCTCCACCCTACTAGTCTGTAGAGTCTCTCTCTGTCTACCTCTCCACCCTACTAGTCTGTAGTCTCTCTCTCTGTCTACCTCTCCACAACACTAGTCTGTAGTCTCTCTCTCTGTCTACCTCTCCACCCTACTAGTCTGTAGAGTCTCTCTCTGTCTACCTCTCCACCCTACTAGTCTGTAGTCTCTCTCTCTGTCTACCTCTCCACAACACTAGTCTGTAGTCTCTCTCTGTGTCTACCTCTCCACCCTACTAGTCTGTAGAGTCTCTCTCTCTGTCTACCTCTCCACCCTACTAGTCTGTAGAGTCTCTGTCTACCTCTCCACCCTACTAGTCTGTAGAGTCTCTGTCTACCTCCCCAGCTAACGACATTCCCACAACCTTAGAGAACGTTCCCTTAAGAGTCTCATTAGGTCATTAACTATAATTTCTATAGGAATATTCCTGTTGAAGAATGTTTCTTTGGGACCATTAGGCAACGTTCTGACAACTGATACACAGACATGTTCCTGCAACGTTCCCATTAAAAGTGTCTTGAACATTAATCTTAAATTCTGAGAACATGGTAACCACATTCTGGGTGAGTTCTATTTGACATTAAGGGGATGGTCTCTTGGAAACAGTCCTTTCACGTCACTGGAACGTTCTTATGAAAACGTTAGTTAATGACCAAATGAGACTCTTAATAAGGGAACGTTCTCTAAAGTTATGGGAACGTTTGTTGTTAGCTGGGTACCGCTCCACCACCCTCTTCTCCTCTTTTTATGTAACCTTTAATTAATTAGCGGCAAGTCAGTTAAGAACAAATTCTTATTTTACAATGACGGCCAAACCCGGCCAAACCCTAACCCAGACAACGCTGGGCCAAACCCCGGCCAAATCCCGGCCAAACCCCGGCCAAACCCTAACCCGGCCAAACCCCGGCCAACGCTGGGCCAATTGTGCGACACACTATGGGACTCCCAATCACAGCCGGTTGTGATACAGCCTGGAATCGAACCAGGGTCTGTAGTGATGCCTCCACACTGAGATGCAGTGCCTTAGACCTCTGCGACACTCGGGCCCCAGTGTGTTCTCTTTTGGGATCTTTCTAGTGTCATTACAGCTTCAACTAGATGTCCAGGCAGCAGATTCCCAGTATTACAGCTTCAACTAGATGTCCAGGCAGCAGATTCCCAGTATTACAGCTTCAACTAGATGTCCAGGCAGCAGATTCCCAGTATTACAGCTTCAACTAGATGTCCAGGCAGCAGATTCCCAGTATTACAGCTTCAACTAGATGTCCAGGCAGCAGATTCCCAGTATTACAGCTTCAACTAGATGTCCAGGCAGCAGATTCCCAGTATTACAGCTTCAACTAGATGTCCAGGCAGCAGATTCCCAGTATTACAGCTTCAACTAGATGTCCAGGCAGCAGATTCCCAGTATTACAGCTTCAACTAGATGTCCAGGCAGCAGATTCCCAGTATTACAGCTTCAACTAGATGTCCAGGCAGCAGATTCCCAGTATTACAGCTTCAACTAGATGTCCAGGCAGCAGATTCCCAGTATTACAGCTTCAACTAGATGTCCAGGCAGCAGATTCCCAGTATTACAGCTTCAACTAGATGTCCAGGCAGCAGATTCCCAGTATTACAGCTTCAACTAGATGTCCAGGCAGCAGATTCCCAGTATTACAACTTCAACTAGATGTCCAGGCAGCAGATTCCCAGTATTACAACTTCAACTAGATGTCCAGGCAGCAGATTCCCAGTATTACAGCTTCAACTAGATGTCCAGGCAGCAGATTCCCAGTATTACAGCTTCAACTAGATGTCCAGGCAGCAGATTCCCAGTATTACAGCTTCAACTAGATGTCCAGGCAGCAGATTCCCAGTATTACAGCTTCAACTAGATGTCCAGGCAGCAGATTCCCAGTATTACAGCTTCAACTAGATGTCCAGGCAGCAGATTCCCAGTATTACAGCTTCAACTAGATGTCCAGGCAGCAGATTCCCAGTATTACAGCTTCAACTAGATGTCCAGGCAGCAGATTCCCAGTATTACAGCTTCAACTAGATGTCCAGGCAGCAGATTCCCAGTATTACAGCTTCAACTAGATGTCCAGGCAGCAGATTCCCAGTATTACAGCTTCAACTAGATGTCCAGGCAGCAGATTCCCAGTATTACAGCTTCAACTAGATGTCCAGGCAGCAGATTCCCAGTATTACAGCTTCAACTAGATGTCCAGGCAGCAGATTCCCAGTATTACAGCTTCAACTAGATGTCCAGCAGCAGATTCCAGTATTACAACTTCAACTAGATGTCCAGGCAGCAGATTCCCAGTATTACAACTTCAACTAGATGTCCAGGCAGCAGATTCCCAGTATTACAGCTTCAACTAGATGTCCAGGCAGCAGATTCCCAGTATTACAGCTTCAACTAGATGTCCAGGCAGCAGATTCCCAGTATTACAACTTCAACTAGATGTCCAGGCAGCATATTCCCAGTATTACAGCTTCAACTAGATGTCCAGGCAGCAGATTCCCAGTATTACAGCTTCAACTAGATATCCAGGCAGCAGATTCCCAGTATTACAACTTCAACTAGATGTCCAGGCAGCAGATTCCCAGTATTACAGCTTCAACTAGATGTCCAGGCAGCAGATTCCCAGTATTACAGCTTCAACTAGATGTCCAGGCAGCAGATTCCCAGTATTACAGCTTCAACTAGATGTCCAGGCAGCAGATTCCCAGTATTACAGCTTCAACTAGATGTCCAGGCAGCAGATTCCCAATTTTACAAAATATTTGAAAGAACTTTATTAGACAATGGAAACCGAGAGTGAATGTGGCTTAAAAAAAAAAGGGACTGGTCTGTAACTGGGTTCCTCTGTGTTTTATCAGAGTTAAAGCTCCCTCATTAGCCAGTCTAGTGAATGTATATCTATGGCTCAGCAGCCAGTCTAGTGAATGTATATCTATGGCCCAGCAGCCAGTCTAGTGAATGTATATCTATGGCTCAGCAGCCAGTCTAGTGAATGTATATCTATGGCTCAGCAGCCAGTCTAGTGAATGTATATCTATGGCCCAGCAGCCAGTCTAGTGAATGTATATCTATGGCCCAGCAGCCAGTCTAGTGAATGTATATCTATGGCCCAGCAGCCAGTCTAGTGAATGTATATCTATGGCCCAGCAGCCAGTCTAGTGAATGTATATCTATAGCCCAGCAGCAAGTCCAGTGAATGTATATCTACGGCTCTGCAGCCAGTCCAGTGAATGTAAATCTACGGCCCAGCAGCCAGTCCAGTGAATGTATATCTATGGCTCTGCAGCCAGTCTAGTGAATGTATATCTATGGCCCAGCAGCCAGTCTAGTGAATGTATATCTATGGCTCTGCAGCCAGTCTAGTGAATGTATATCTATGGCCCAGCAGCCAGTCCAGTGAATGTATATCTATGGCTCTGCAGCCAGTCTAGTGAATGTATATCTATGGCCCAGCAGCCAGTCTAGTGAATGTATATCTATGGCCCAGCAGCCAGTCTAGTGAATGTATATCTATGGCCCAGCAGCCAGTCTAGTGAATGTATATCTATGGCCCAGCAGCCAGTCTAGTGAATGTATATCTATGGCCCAGCAGCCAGTCTAGTGAATGTACATCTATGGCCCAGCAGCCAGTCTAGTGAATGTATATCTATGGCCCAGCAGCCAGTCTAGTGAATGTATATATGTGGCCCAGCAGCCAGTCTAGTGAATGTATATCTACGGCTCTGCAGCCAGTCTAGTGAATGTATATCTATGGCCCAGCAGCCAGTCTAGTGAATGTATATCTATGGCCCAGCAGCCAGTCCAATGAATGTATATCTATGGCCCAGCAGCCAGTCCAGTGAATGTATATCTATGGCCCAGCAGTCAGTCTAGTGAATGTATATCTATGGCTCAGCAGCCAGTCTAGTGAATGTATATCTATGGCCCAGCAGCCAGTCTAGTGAATGTATATCTATGGCTCTGCAGCCAGTCTAGTGAATGTATATCTATGGCCCAGCAGCCAGTCTAGTGAATGTATATCTATGGCTCAGCAGCCAGTCTAGTGAATGTATATCTATGGCCCAGCAGCCAGTCTAGTGAATGTATATATATGGCTCAGCAGCCAGTCTAGTGAATGTATATATATGGCCCAGCAGCCAGTCTAGTGAATGTATATCTATGGCCCAGCAGCCAGTCTAGTGAATGTATATCTATGGCCCAGCAGCCAGTCTAGTGAATGTATATCTATGGCCCAGCAGCCAGTCTAGTGAATGTATATCTATGGCTCTGCAGCCTGTCTAGTGAATGTATATCTATGGCCCAGCAGCCAGTCTAGTGAATGTATATCTATGGCTCTGCAGCCAGTCTAGTGAATGTATATCTATGGCCCAGCAGCCAGTCTAGTGAATGTATATCTATGGCCCAGCAGCCAGTCTAGTGAATGTATATCTATGGCCCAGCAGCCAGTCTAGTGAATGTATATCTATGGCCCAGCAGCCAGTCTAGTGAATGTATATCTATGGCTCTGCAGCCAGTCTAGTGAATGTATATCTATGGCCCAGCAGCCAGTCCAGTGAATGTATATCTATGGCTCTGCAGCCAGTCTAGTGAATGTATATCTATAGCCCAGCAGCCAGTCTAGTGAATGTATATCTATGGCCCAGCAGCCAGTCTAGTGAATGTATATCTATGGCCCAGCAGCCAGTCTAGTGAATGTATATCTATGGCCCAGCAGCCAGTCTAGTGAATGTATATCTATGGCTCTGCAGCCAGTCTAGTGAATGTATATCTATGGCCCAGCAGCCAGTCTAGTGAATGTATATCTATGGCCCAGCAGCCAGTCCAGTGAATGTATATCTATGGCCCAGCAGCCAGTCCAGTGAATGTATATCTATGGCCCAGCAGTCAGTCTAGTGAATGTATATCTATGGCTCTGCAGCCAGTCTAGTGAACGTATATCTATGGCTCAGCAGCCAGTCTAGTGAATGTATATCTATGGCCCAGCAGCCAGTTTAGTGAATGTATATCTATGGCTCTGCAGCCAGTCTAGTGAATGTATATCTATGGCCCAGCAGCCAGTCTAATGAATGTATATCTATGGCTCAGCAGCCAGTCTAGTGAATGTATATCTATGGCCCAGCAGCCAGTCTAGTGAATGTATATCTATGGCTCAGCAGCCAGTCTAGTGAATGTATATCTATGGCTCAGCAGCCAGTCTAGTGAATGTATATCTATGGCTCTGCAGCCAGTCTAGTGAATGTATATCTATGGCCCAGCAGCCAGTCTAGTGAATGTATATCTATGGCCCAGCAGCCAGTCCAGTGAATGTATATCTATGGCCCAGCAGCCAGTCTAGTGAATGTATATCTATGGCCCAGCAGCCAGTCTAGTGAATGTATATCTATAGCCCAGCAGCAAGTCCAGTGAATGTATATCTTTGACCCTGCTGTTCATTTATGAACATTTGAACATCTTGGCCATGTTCTGTTATAATCTCTACCGACACAGCCAGAAGAGGACTGGCCACCCCTCATAGCCTGGTTCCTCTCTAGGTTTCTTCCTAGGTTCTGGCCTTTCTAGGGAGTTTTTCCTAGCCACCGTGCTTCTAACTGGTTAAGGTTAGGATTAAGGTGAGGGGAAGCTGATCCTAGATCTGTACCTAGGGGAAACTTCATCCTGGAGCCATTGGAATCTGGTTAGCTAGTGCAGCAACAGCCACATTTCCTGTTAAATCTAATTGGTTACTTATCATACAAATTGTTACAGCTGAACCATATTCTACATTCTTTATTTCAACCTTTCTCTTGTAGGGTCGAGGTACCTTCCATTCCTTCCGTCATTTTCTATTCCCTTTTAAAGAAACAGAAGAAACGTGTGGAGGTCTATGCTGCTCTGCTACTCCCCATCTCTCCCTTGGTTCCCTGATGTATCTGAAAGGTCAGCATGCGTCATGAACGGCACACTATTCCCTATATAGTGCACTACCCTATGGGCTCTCGTCAAAAGTAGTGCACTATATAGGGAATAGGGTACCGTTTGGGACACAAACTCTCCAGCATGGTGACACTGGTTGTGTGTCCAACAGATAAGACAGACAATATTCAAACAACTCGGTTTCTCTCCCTGTCCATGGACACACACACACACACACACACACACACACACACACACAGACAGACAGACAGACAGACAGACAGACAGACAGACAGACAGACAGACAGACAGACAGACAGACAGACAGACAGACAGACAGACAGACAGACAGACAGACAGACAGACAGACAGACAGACAGACAGACAGACAGACAGACAGACAGACAGACAGACAGACAGACAGACAGACAGCCAGCCAGACAGACGGACGGACGAGGCTAAGGACATTTTACACTCTTGACCCTCGATGGGCCAGGTTGGAAAACAGGCACATTCACTTTCCTCTTTACTTCTCTTGGAAGTTTCTAGAACTCTTGGAAGGTTCAAGAACTCTTGGAACTCTTTAAAGGTTCTAGAACTCTTGGAAAGCTATGGAACCACCTCCACCACATAATACGCTGCTCTGCGTCTGAGTCACTGAGGAGATCTAGGACCTTTATCAACCTGAGAGCATTGTGATCGTCACCAGGTCTCTTGGTCTCACTGAGAACTGAACTGAAGAAAAAAAAACAGTCATATCATTGTTTGTTTATTACATGCATTACATAAAAATACATTTCTGATACAAAGCTCCACTGCAAAAAATATGACAAAATACAGACTACTTATTTTCTTTCCAGGAAAGATGCAGATGGCTACTACCACTGTCACGGGTAAACATGAATGGGGTACGGAACAATCTTTAGGTTTAGATTAATCTCTAAGATTAATGAGAGTCTCCGCTGTTTAGACCAGTTCACTTCAAACCACTGGCTGTGGGGTGTCCATTTTGTCTGCTCCCTACGAGGAGTGAGAACGGAGAGGAGTGGCAGGGCCATGTGTCCGTTGTCCTGTCAACCCTCAGAGGTTACAGGGTCAGAGGTTATAGAGTGGTAGTAGTAAACATATCTACCTCTATCCTGAATAAACATCGCAACAGAAGGGTCTTTGTTACCCTACAACTTCTGCTTGCTAGTTCTTTATCAACTACAAAGCTGCAAAGCAAAAGTCATTTTTGTCTTCCAGGAGGAACATTTCAGAAGACATGTTTTTTCTGCCATATGATTAGAAAAGGATCAGCTGGGAGTTTGTGCACCAGGATTCTGGTGGTTCTGACCTGAATGGGTCTGGTGTTGATGGTTGTTGTGGTGGTCTGATGGTTGGTACCTCTAGCTGGTCTGTTGGTAGGGGACTGTAGCTGGTCTGTTGGTAGGGGACTCTAGCTGGTCTGTTGGTAGGGGACTCTAGCTGGTCTGTTGGTAGGGGACTCTAGCTGGTCTGTTGGTAGGGGACTCTAGCTGGTCTGTTGGTAGGGGACTCTAGCTGGTCTGTTGGTAGGGGACTCTAGCTGGTCTGTTGGTAGGGGACTCTAGCTGGTCTGTTGGTAGGGGACTCTAGCTGGTCTGTTGGTAGGGGACTCTAGCTGGTCTGTTGGTAGGGGACTCTAGCTGGTCTGTTGGTAGGGGACTCTAGCTGGTCTGTTGGTAGGGGACTCTAGCTGGTCTGTTGGTAGGGGACTCTAGCTGGTCTGTTGGTAGGGGACTCTAGCTGGTCTGTTGGTAGGGGACTCTAGCTGGTCTGTTGGTAGGGGACTCTAGCTGGTCTGTTGGTAGGGGACTGTAGCTGGTCTGTTGGTAGGGGACTGTAGCTGGTCTGTTGGTAGGGGACTGTAGCTGGTCTGTTGGTAGGGGACTGTAGCTGGTCTGTTGGTAGGGGACTCTAGCTGGTCTGTTGGTAGGGGACTCTAGCTGGTCTGTTGGTAGGGGACTGTAGCTGGTCTGTTGGTAGGGGACTGTAGCTGGTCTGTTGGTAGGGGACTCTAGCTGGTCTGTTGGTAGGGGACTCTAGCTGGTCTGTTGGTAGGGGACACTAGCTGGTCTGTTGGTAGGGGACTCTAGCTGGTCTGTTGGTAGGGGACTCTAGCTGGTCTGTTGGTAGGGGACTCTAGCTGGTCTGTTGGTAGGGGACTCTAGCTGGTCTGTTGGTAGGGGACTCTAGCTGGTCTGTTGGTAGGGGACTCTAGCTGGTCTGTTGGTAGGGGACTCTAGCTGGTCTGTTGGTAGGGGACTCTAGCTGGTCTGTTGGTAGGGGACTCTAGCTGGTCTGTTGGTAGGGGACTCTAGCTGGTCTGTTGGTAGGGGACTCTAGCTGGTCTGTTGGTAGGGGACACTAGCTGGTCTGTTGGTAGGGGACTCTAGCTGGTCTGTTGGTAGGGGACTGTAGCTGGTCTGTTGGTAGGGGACTCTAGCTGGTCTGTTGGTAGGGGACTCTAGCTGGTCTGTTGGTAGGGGACTGTAGCTGGTCTGTTGGTAGGGGACTCTAGCTGGTCTGTTGGTAGGGGACTCTAGCTGGTCTGTTGGTAGGGGACTCTAGCTGGTCTGTTGGTAGGGGACTCTAGCTGGTCTGTTGGTAGGGGACTCTAGCTGGTCTGTTGGTAGGGGACTCTAGCTGGTCTGTTGGTAGGGGACACTAGCTGGTCTGTTGGTAGGGGACTCTAGCTTGTCTGTTGGTAGGGGACTGTAGCTGGTCTGTTGGTAGGGGACTCTAGCTGGTCTGTTGGTAGGGGACTCTAGCTGGTCTGTTGGTAGGGGACTCTAGCTGGTCTGTTGGTAGGGGACTCTAGCTGGTCTGTTGGTAGGGGACTCTAGCTGGTCTGTTGGTAGGGGACTCTAGCTGGTCTGTTGGTAGGGGACTCTAGCTGGTCTGTTGGTAGGGGACTCTAGCTGGTCTGTTGGTAGGGGACTCTAGCTGGTCTGTTGGTAGGGGACTCTAGCTGGTCTGTTGGTAGGGGACTCTAGCTGGTCTGTTGGTAGGGGACTCTAGCTGGTCTGTTGGTAGGGGACTGTAGCTGGTCTGTTGGTAGGGGACTCTAGCTGGTCTGTTGGTAGGGGACTGTAGCTGGTCTGTTGGTAGGGGACTGTAGCTGGTCTGTTGGTAGGGGACTGTAGCTGGTCTGTTGGTAGGGGACTGTAGCTGGTCTGTTGGTAGGGGACTCTAGCTGGTCTGTTGGTAGGGGACTCTAGCTGGTCTGTTGGTAGGGGACTCTAGCTGGTCTGTTGGTAGGGGACTCTAGCTGGTCTGTTGGTAGGGGACTCTAGCTGGTCTGTTGGTAGGGGACTGTAGCTGGTCTGTTGGTAGGGGACTCTAGCTGGTCTGTTGGTAGGGGACTCTAGCTGGTCTGTTGGTAGGGGACTGTAGCTGGTCTGTTGGTAGGGGACTCTAGCTGGTCTGTTGGTAGGGGACTCTAGCTGGTCTGTTGGTAGGGGACTCTAGCTGGTCTGTTGGTAGGGGACTCTAGCTGGTCTGTTGGTAGGGGACTCTAGCTGGTCTGTTGGTAGGGGACTCTAGCTGGTCTGTTGGTAGGGGACACTAGCTGGTCTGTTGGTAGGGGACTCTAGCTTGTCTGTTGGTAGGGGACTGTAGCTGGTCTGTTGGTAGGGGACTCTAGCTGGTCTGTTGGTAGGGGACTCTAGCTGGTCTGTTGGTAGGGGACTCTAGCTGGTCTGTTGGTAGGGGACTCTAGCTGGTCTGTTGGTAGGGGACTCTAGCTGGTCTGTTGGTAGGGGACTGTAGCTGGTCTGTTGGTAGGGGACTCTAGCTGGTCTGTTGGTAGGGGACTCTAGCTGGTCTGTTGGTAGGGGACTCTAGCTGGTCTGTTGGTAGGGGACTCTAGCTGGTCTGTTGGTAGGGGACATCTAGCTGGTCTGTTGGTAGGGGACTCTAGCTGGTCTGTTGGTAGGGGACTCTAGCTGGTCTGTTGGTAGGGGACTCTAGCTGGTCTGTTGGTAGGGGACTCTAGCTGGTCTGTTGGTAGGGGACTCTAGCTGGTCTGTTGGTAGGGGACTCTAGCTGGTCTGTTGGTAGGGGACTCTAGCTGGTCTGTTGGTAGGGGACTCTAGCTGGTCTGTTGGTAGGGGACTCTAGCTGGTCTGTTGGTAGGGGACTCTAGCTGGTCTGTTGGTAGGGGACTCTAGCTGGTCTGTTGGTAGGGGACTCTAGCTGGTCTGTTGGTAGGGGACTCTAGCTGGTCTGTTGGTAGGGGACACTAGCTGGTCTGTTGGTAGGGGACTCTAGCTGGTCTGTTGGTAGGGGACTGTAGCTGGTCTGTTGGTAGGGGACTCTAGCTGGTCTGTTGGTAGGGGACTCTAGCTGGTCTGTTGGTAGGGGACTCTAGCTGGTCTGTTGGTAGGGGACTCTAGCTGGTCTGTTGGTAGGGGACTCTAGCTGGTCTGTTGGTAGGGGACTCTAGCTGGTCTGTTGGTAGGGGACTCTAGCTGGTCTGTTGGTAGGGGACTCTAGCTGGTCTGTTGGTAGGGGACTCTAGCTGGTCTGTTGGTAGGGGACTCTAGCTGGTCTGTTGGTAGGGGACACTAGCTGGTCTGTTGGTAGGGGACTCTAGCTGGTCTGTTGGTAGGGGACTCTAGCTGGTCTGTTGGTAGGGGACACTAGCTGGTCTGTTGGTAGGGGACTCTAGCTGGTCTGTTGGTAGGGGACTCTAGCTGGTCTGTTGGTAGGGGACTCTAGCTGGTCTGTTGGTAGGGGACTCTAGCTGGTCTGTTGGTAGGGGACTCTAGCTGGTCTGTTGGTAGGGGACTCTAGCTGGTCTGTTGGTAGGGGACTCTAGCTGGTCTGTTGGTAGGGGACTCTAGCTGGTCTGTTGGTAGGGGACTCTAGCTGGTCTGTTGGTAGGGGACTGTAGCTGGTCTGTTGGTAGGGGACTCTAGCTGGTCTGTTGGTAGGGGACTCTAGCTGGTCTGTTGGTAGGGGACTCTAGCTGGTCTGTTGGTAGGGGACTCTAGCTGGTCTGTTGGTAGGGGACTGTAGCTGGTCTGTTGGTAGGGGACTCTAGCTGGTCTGTTGGTAGGGGACTCTAGCTGGTCTGTTGGTAGGGGACTCTAGCTGGTCTGTTGGTAGGGGACTCTAGCTGGTCTGTTGGTAGGGGACTGTAGCTGGTCTGTTGGTAGGGGACTCTAGCTGGTCTGTTGGTAGGGGACTCTAGCTGGTCTGTTGGTAGGGGACTCTAGCTGGTCTGTTGGTAGGGGACTCTAGCTGGTCTGTTGGTAGGGGACTCTAGCTGGTCTGTTGGTTGGTACCTCTAGCTGGTCTGTTGGTAGGGGACTCTAGCTGGTCTGCTGGTTGAGGACTCTAGCTGGTCTGTTGGTAGGGGACTGTAGCTGGTCTGTTGGTAGGGGACTCTAGCTGGTCTGTTGGTAGGGGACTGTAGCTGGTCTGTTGGTAGGGGACTCTAGCTGGTCTGTTGGTAGGGGACTCTAGCTGGTCTGCTGGTAGGGGACTCTAGCTGGTCTGGTGGTTGGTACCTCTAGCTGGTCTGTTGGTAGGCGACTCTAGCTGGTCTGTTGGTAGGCGACTCTAGCTGGTCTGTTGGTAGGCGACTCTAGCTGGTCTGCTGGTAGGGGACTCTAGCTGGTCTGGTGGTTGGTACCTCTAGCTGGTCTGTTGGTAGGGGACTCTAGCTGGTCTGCTGGTTGAGGACTCTAGCTGGTCTGTTGGTAGGGGACTGTAGCTGGTCTGTTGGTAGGGGACTCTAGCTGGTCTGTTGGTAGGGGACTGTAGCTGGTCTGTTGGTAGGGGACTCTAGCTGGTCTGTTGGTAGGGGACTCTAGCTGGTCTGTTGGTAGGGGACTCTAGTTGGTATGTTGGTTGGGGACTGTAGCTGGTCTGGTGGTTGGTACCTCTAGCTGGTCTGTTGGTAGAGGACTCTAGCTGGTCTGTTGGTAGGGGACTCTAGCTGGTCTGGTGGTTGGGGACTGTAGCTGGTCTGTTGGTAGGGGACTCTAGCTGGTCTGCTGGTAGGGGACTCTAGCTGGTCTGTTAGTAGGGGACTGTAGCTGGTCTGTTGGTAGGGGACTCTAGCTGGTCTGTTGGTAAGGGACTCTAGCTGGTCTGTTGGTAGGGGACTCTAGCTGGTCTGTTGGTAGGGGACTCTAGCTGGTCTGTTGGTAGGGGACTCTAGCTGGTCTGTTGGTAGGGGACTCTAGCTGGTCTGTTGGTAGGGGACTCTAGCTGGTCTGCTGGTTGAGGACTCTAGCTGGTCTGTTGGTAGGGGACTCTAGCTGGTCTGGTGGTTGAGGACTCTAGCTGGTCTGTTGGTAGGGGACTCTAGCTGGTCTGTTGGTAGGGGACTCTAGCTGGTCTGCTGGTTGAGGACTCTAGCTGGTCTGTTGATAGGGGACTCTAGCTGGTCTGTTGGTAGGGACTCTAGCTGGTCTGTTGGTAGGGACTCTAGCTGGTCTGTTGGTAAGGGACTCTAGCTGGTCTGCTGGTTGAGGACTCTAGCTGGTCTGCTGGTAGGGGACTCTAGCTGGTCTGTTGGTAGGGGACTCTAGCTGGTCTGCTGGTTGAGGACTCTAGCTGGTTTGTTGGTAGGGGACTCTAGCTGGTTTGTTGGTAGGGGACTCTAGCTGGTCTGCTGGTTGAGGACTCTAGCTGGTCTGTTGATAGGGGAGTCTAGCTGGTCTGTTGGTAGGGACTCTAGCTGGTCTGCTGGTAATGACTCTAGCTGGTTTGTTGGTAGGGGACTCTAGCTGGTCTGCTGGTTGAGGACTCTAGCTGGTCTGTTGATAGGGGAGTCTAGCTGGTCTGTTGGTAGGGGACTCTAGCTGGTCTGCTGGTAAGGACTCTAGCTGGTCTGTTGGTAAGGGACTCTAGCTGGTCTGTTGGTAGGGGACTCTAGCTGGTCTGTTGGTAGGGGACACTAGCTGGTCTGTTGGTAGGGGACTCTAGCTGGTCTGTTGGTAGGGGACTCTAGCTGGTCTGTTGGTAGGGGACTCTAGCTGGTCTGTTGGTAGGGGACTCTAGCTGGTCTGTTGGTAGGGGACTCTAGTTGGTCTGCTGGTTGAGGACTCTAGCTGGTCTGTTGGTAGGGGACTCTAGCTGGTCTGTTGGTAGGGGACTCTAGCTGGTCTGTTGGTAGGGGACACTAGCTGGTCTGTTGGTAGGGGACACTAGCTGGTCTGTTGGTAGGGGACACTAGCTGGTCTGTTGGTAGGGGACACTAGCTGGTCTGTTGGTAGGGGACACTAGCTGGTCTGTTGGTAGGGGACACTAGCTGGTCTGTTGGTAGGGGACTCTAGCTGGTCTGTTGGTAGGGGACTCTAGTTGGTCTGTTGGTAGGGGACACTAGCTGGTCTGTTGGTAGGGGACACTAGCTGGTCTGTTGGTAGGGGACACTAGCTGGTCTGTTGGTAGGGGACACTAGCTGGTCTGTTGGTAGGGGACACTAGCTGGTCTGTTGGTAGGGGACACTAGCTGGTCTGTTGGTAGGGGACTCTAGCTGGTCTGTTGGTAGGGGACTCTAGCTGGTCTGTTGGTAGGGGACTAGCTGGTCTGCTGGTTGAGGACTCTAGCTGGTCTGTTGGTAGGGGACTCTAGCTGGTCTGTTGGTAGGGGACTCTAGCTGGTCTGTTGGTAGGGGACTCTAGCTGGTCTGCTGGTTGAGGACTCTAGCTGGTCTGTTGATAGGGGACTCTAGCTGGTCTGTTGGTAGGGACTCTAGCTGGTCTGTTGGTAGGGACTCTAGCTGGTCTGTTGGTAGGGGACTCTAGCTGGTCTGCTGGTTGAGGACTCTAGCTGGTCTGCTGGTAGGGGACTCTAGCTGGTCTGTTGGTAGGGGACTCTAGCTGGTCTGCTGGTTGAGGACTCTAGCTGGTTTGTTGGTAGGGGACTCTAGCTGGTTTGTTGGTAGGGGACTCTAGCTGGTCTGCTGGTTGAGGACTCTAGCTGGTCTGTTGATAGGGGAGTCTAGCTGGTCTGTTGGTAGGGACTCTAGCTGGTCTGCTGGTAATGACTCTAGCTGGTTTGTTGGTAGGGGACTCTAGCTGGTCTGCTGGTTGAGGACTCTAGCTGGTCTGTTGATAGGGGAGTCTAGCTGGTCTGTTGGTAGGGGACTCTAGCTGGTCTGCTGGTAAGGACTCTAGCTGGTCTGTTGGTAAGGGACTCTAGCTGGTCTGTTGGTAGGGGACTCTAGCTGGTCTGTTGGTAGGGGACACTAGCTGGTCTGTTGGTAGGGGACTCTAGCTGGTCTGTTGGTAGGGGACTCTAGCTGGTCTGTTGGTAGGGGACTTTAGCTGGTCTGTTGGTAGTGGGCTCTAGCTGGTCTGTTGGTAGGGGACTCTAGCTGGTCTGTTGGTAGGGGACTCTAGTTGGTCTGTTGGTAGGGGACTCTAGTTGGTCTGCTGGTTGAGGACTCTAGCTGGTCTGTTGGTAGGGGACTCTAGCTGGTCTGTTGGTAGGGGACTCTAGCTGGTCTGTTGGTAGGGGACACTAGCTGGTCTGTTGGTAGGGGACACTAGCTGGTCTGTTGGTAGGGGACACTAGCTGGTTTGTTGGTAGGGGACACTAGCTGGTCTGTTGGTAGGGGACACTAGCTGGTCTGTTGGTAGGGGACACTAGCTGGTCTGTTGGTAGGGGACTCTAGCTGGTCTGTTGGTAGGGGACTCTAGCTGGTCTGTTGGTAGGGGACACTAGCTGGTCTGTTGGTAGGGGACACTAGCTGGTCTGTTGGTAGGGGACACTAGCTGGTCTGTTGGTAGGGGACACTAGCTGGTCTGTTGGTAGGGGACAATAGCTGGTCTGTTGGTAGGGGACACTAGCTGGTCTGTTGGTAGGGGACTCTAGCTGGTCTGTTGGTAGGGGACTCTAGCTGGTCTGTTGGTAGGGGACTAGCTGGTCTGCTGGTTGAGGACTCTAGCTGGTCTGTTGGTAGGGGACTCTAGCTGGTCTTTTGATAGGGGACTCTAGCTGGTCTGTTGGTAGGGACTCTAGCTGGTCTGTTGGTAGGGGACTCTAGCTGGTCTGTTGGTAGGGACTCTAGCTGGTCTGTTGGTAGGGGACTCTAGCTGGTCTGTTGGTAGGGGACTCTAGCTGGTCTGTTGGTAGGGGACTCTAGCTGGTCTGTTGGTAGGGGACTCTAGCTGGTCTGTTGGTAGGGGACTCTAGCTGGTCTGTTGGTAGGGGACTCTAGTTGGTCTGTTGGTAGGGGACTCTAGCTGGTCTGTTGGTAGGAGACTCTAGCTGGTCTGTTGGTAGGAGACTCTAGCTGGTCTGTTGGTAGGGGACTCTAGCTGGTCTGTTGGTAGGGGACTCTAGCTGGTCTGTTGGTAGGGGACTCTAGCTGGTCTGTTGGTAGGGGACTCTAGCTGGTCTGTTGGTAGATGACTCTAGCTGGTCTGTTGGTAGGGGACTCTAGCTGGTCTGTTGGTAGGGGACTCTAGCTGGTCTGTTGGTAGGGGACTCTAGCTGGTCTGTTGGTAGGGGACTGTAGCTGGTCTGTTGGTAGGGGACTCTAGCTGGTCTGCTGGTAGTGGGCTATAGCTGGTCTGTTGGTAGGGGACTCTAGCTGGTCTGTTGGTAGGGGACTCTAGCTGGTCTGTTGGTAGGGGACTCTAGCTGGTCTGTTGGTAGGGGACTCTAGCTGGTCTGTTGGTAGGGGACTCTAGCTGGTCTGTTGGTAGGGGACTCTAGCTGGTCTGTTGGTAGGGGACTCTAGCTGGTCTGTTGGTAGGGGACTCTAGCTGGTCTGTTGGTAGGGGACTCTAGCTGGTCTGTTGGTAGGGGACTTTAGCTGGTCTGTTGGTAGGGGACTCTAGCTGGTCTGTTGGTAGGGGACTCTAGCTGGTCTGTTGGTAGGGGACTCTAGCTGGTCTGTTGGTAGGGGACTCTAGTTGGTCTGTTGGTAAGGGACTCTAGCTGGTCTGTTGGTAGGGGACTGCTCCTGCTGCTCCAGGGTCAGGGGAGAAAGGCTGAGGGAAGCCCCAGTAAGAGGTGTGCTGAGGGGGGACGAGGTAAGGTTTGGCCCGGCCCCGGGGCTCTTCAGGCTGAGCTCCTGGGTGGTCGTGGGGAGGAGGGGCTTGAGGTTTAGTTCCTGCGTGGTCGTGGGGAGTAGGGGCTTGAGGATGCTGACGAGGCAGAAGGCCGAGCCACTGTTGGGGATGAAGTTGATCTTGTTCCTGTCTGGACCTGTGAGGAACTGAGGGACCTGCTGGGGAGGTTTGGACCTGGGGGGGGGGGGGGGGGGGGGACGACGACAGGAGAGGAGAGGGGGGGAGAAGAGAGCAAATGAGAGGAGAAGAGAGGAGGGGAGAGGAAAAGAGAGGAGAGGGGGGTAGAAGAGAGGAGAGGGGGGGAGAAGAGAGCAAATGAGAGGAGGGGAGAGGAGGGGAAAGGAGTGGAGGCAAGAAGAGAGGAGGGGAGAGGAAAAGAGAGGAGAGGAGGGTAGAAGAGAGGAGAGGGGGGGAGAAGAGAGCAAATGAGAGGAGGGGAGAGGAGGGGAAAGGAGTGGAGGCAAGAAGAGAGGAGGGGAGAGGAAAAGAGAGGAGAGGAGGGTAGAAGAGAGGAGAGGGGGGAGAAGAGAGCAAATGAGAGGAGGGGAGAGGAGGGGAAAGGAGTGGAGGCAAGAAGAGAGGAGGGGAGAGGAAAAGAGAGGAGAGGAGGGTAGAAGAGAGGAGAGGGGGGAGAAGAGAGCAAATGAGAGGAGGGGAGAGGAGGGGAGAGGAGGGGAAAGGAGGGGAAAGGAGTGGAGGCAAGAAGAGAGGAGAGAGGAAAAGAGATGAGAGGAGGGTAGAAGAGAGGAGAGGGGGGGAGAAGAGAGCAAATGAGAGGAGGGGAGAGGAGGGGAAAGGAGGGGAAAGGAGTGGAGGCAAGAAGAGAGGAGAGGAGGACAACCGCGAACACACAGAGAGAACAGAAGTGTCACTAAACATAAACAGCACATTCTGACTCAGCTAGTCTGAGGTCATTATCATAATCTCAAGGCTTAATGCTCTGCAGGCTCCGGCACTACTGAGAGAGAACAAGAACAAGAAGAAGACGTTAAGAAACAACAACGTGATCATTGATATGAGAAGGAGTAAAAAAGTACTGACTGTGTTTCCTCGGTGAAGACCTTGACTCTCTCGCAGCCCTCAGGAGGCTCTCGTTTGAACATGAAGCTGTTGTTGGGTTTAGGAGAGGAGGCGTATTTAGGGAGCGGAGAGCTGGGCCCGAGGTCTGGGAAAAGTCATTGTTATTATGAGTAATTATAACACACGTGACCAGTTATCAGCCTGGGCGGCACAGTGTTTTCCACAAGCACATGGAGTAGCCAGGTCAAATAAAAAAGCGATTGTCGTCTGGAGAAGGAGAGGACCAAAACGCAGCGTGGTAAGTCTTCGTCATTTTAAATGGTAAACTGAACACTACAAAGCAAAACAACAAAGTGACAACCGAAAACAGCTCCGTCAGGTGCAACACACACTAAACAGAAATTAATCACCCACCCTAACTCACGGCCTGACCAAACTAAAATAGAGACACAGAAAAGGAACGAAGGTCAGGACGTGACACATTTTTGTCGAACAAGCTCTATTTTGATGGCCTCTGGCACATTTTAATGCCTTGATTCCATCCAAAATACACAGAGAAAATATAGAAAATTGTTTTAAGTATACCTCCCAGATTGGAAAATTTGTTGTTATTGTGTTAACAATTTAAATGACTGAAAATGTATGAATTCAATTTTTTTTTTTGTTGTTTTGGATATCGTCCAGCCCTATATGATTAGGAATATTTTCTCTGCTGACTTCCTGTGGGAGTCTGCTTAAAGCTTCCTTTTAAGATGTATTTTCTCAGCTATCTGTAATACAGGTATGATTGAAGAACGAAGCTGGTGTTAATCATGAGCCTTGCTACACAGAAAACAGCAGTTGACCGCTCCATTGTCAACACGTTGCTTATTAAACCAGTAAACCTTATAGCAATATCTGTAAATACCATAAGAGTATCATTAGCTTTTAAAACAATTACATCTGTTTTATTTGATCATATTTTGGACCAGAGTGAGGCTATATCTCCACTAGCCTACCTATTGTTCCTGCAGTGAGGACCACAGGAGGTTGATGGCACATTAATCGGGGAGGACTGGCTCGTGGTAATGAATGGATCGGAATCAGTGGAATGGTATCAAATACATCAAACACCTGGTTTCCATGGTTTCCAGGTGTTTGATGCCGTTCCATTTGCTCCGTTCCGGACATTAATACGAGCCGTCCTCCCCTCACCAGCCTCCTGTGCTGAGGAGGATTCACCATCCTCATTTAATGTTTTCATAACTTATCTGCAGGTAAATGCCAAAAAGCCTACTGGTATGCAAATTAGAGAGTCAAAATAACGTCTCTTAACCGTTTCTAAAGCTACTGACGAGTCACTCACGTTAACGTCACAACCTCTTGTCAATAGGGGGGCGCTGTTTTCACTTCGGAAAAAATCGTGCCCAAATTAAACTGCCTCGTACTCTATTCTAGATCGTACAATATGCATATTATTATTACTATTGGATAGAAAACACTCTCAAATTTCTAAAACTGTTTGAATTATATCTGTGAGTAAAACAGAACTCATTTTGCAGCAAATTTCCATACAGGAAGTGAAAAATCTGAAAACGATGCTCTGTTCCAGGGCCTGCCTATTCAATTGCCTAATATTTATCGATATGCATGCACTTCATACGCCTTCCACTAGATGTCAACAGGCAGTGGAAGGTGGAATGGGGTGTCTAGCTTGATCTGAGGCCGAACAAGAGCTTTTGGAGTGACAGGTCTGGAAATGTCTTTGTCTTCTCTGGCGCGCGAAGTACG
>NW_024061132.1:188027-193230 GCF_016432855.1 Salvelinus namaycush
CGGCGTTACTCTGGACCCTGATCTCTCTTTTAACGAACATATCAAGACTGTTTCAAGGACAGCTTTTTTCCACCTACGTAACATTGCAAAAATCAGAACCTCCTTGTCCAAAAATGATGCAGAAAAATGTATCCACGCTCGTCACTTCTAGATTAGGTGGAGATTATTACTGTTATAATCTCCACCCCTCAGAGCCTGGTTCCTCTCTAGGTTTCTTCAGAGGTTCCTGCCTTTCTAGGGAGTTTTTCCTAACCACTGTGCTTCTACATCTGCATTGCTTGCCGTTTGGGGTTTTAGGCTGGGTTTCTGTACAGCACTTTGAGATATCAGCTGATGTAGGGTAATGCTGCTGATGACCTTGTTGCCAGATCTCTCCAGGGTAATGCTGCTGATGACCTTGTTGCCAGTTCTCTCCAGGGTAATGCTGCTGCTGATGACCTTGTTGCCAGTTCTCTCCAGGGTAATGCTGCTGCTGATGACCTTGTTGCCAGTTCTCTCCAGGATAATGCTGCTGATGACCGTGTTGCCAGTTCTCTCCAGGATAATGCTGCTGATGACCTTGTTGCCAGATCTCTCCAGGATAATGCTGCTGCTGATGACCTTGTTGCCAGTTCTCTCCAGGGTAATGCTGCTGATGACCTTGTTGCCAGTTCTCTCCAGGGTAATGTTGCTGATGACCTTGTTGCCAGTTCTCTCCAGGGTAATGCTGCTGCTGATGACCTTGTTGCCAGTTCTCTCCAGGCTAATGCTGCTGACGACCGTGTTGCCAGTTCTCTACAGGATAATGCTGATGATGACCGTGTCGCCAGATCTCTCCAGGATAATGCTGCTGCTGATGACCTTGTTGCCAGTTCTCTCCAGGGTAATGCTGCTGATGCCCTTGTTGCCAGTTCTCTCCAGGGTAATGTTGCTGATGACCGTGTTGCCAGTTCTCTCCAGGATAATGCTGCTGATGACCTTGTTGCCAGTTCTCTCCAGGGTAATGCTGCTGATGCCCTTGTTGCCAGATCTCTCCAGGGTAATGCTGCTGATGACCGTGTTGCCAGTTCTCTCCAGGGTAATGTTGATGATGACCTTGTTGCCAGTTCTCTCCAGGATAATGCTGCTGATGACCTTGTTGCCAGTTCTCTCCAGGATAATGCTGCTGATGACCTTGTTGCCAGTTCTCTCCAGGATAATGCTGCTGATGACCTTGTTGCCAGTTCTCTCCAGGGTAATGCTGCTGATGCCCTTGTTGCCAGATCTCTCCAGGGTAATGCTGCTGATGACCGTGTTGCCAGTTCTCTCCAGGGTTCACCATGAGGTTTAACTAGTAATGAAGTAGTATCCCAGTTCATCATGAGGTGTAACTAGTACTGAAGTAGTATCCCAGTTCATCATGAGGTGTAACTAGTACTGAAGTAGTATCCCAGTTCACCATGAGGTTTAACTAGTACTGAAGTAGTATCCCGGTTCACCATGAGGTGTAACTAGTACTGAAGTAGTATCCCAGTTCACCATGAGGTGTAACTAGTACTGAAGTAGTATCCCAGTTCACCATGAGGTGTAACTAGTACTGAAGTAGTATCCCAGTTCACCATGGGGTGTAACTAGTACTGAAGTAGTATCCCAGTTCACCATGAGGTGTAACTAGTACTGAAGTTGTATCCCAGTTCACCATGAGGTGTAACTAGTAATGAAGTAGTATCCCAGTTCACCATGAGGTGTAACTAGTACTGAAGTAGTATCCCAGTTCACCATGAGGTGTAACTAGTACTGAAGTAGTATCCCAGTTCACCATGAGGTGTAACTAGTACTGAAGTAGTATCACAGTTCACCATGAGGTTTAACTAGTACTGTAGTAGTATCACAGTTCACCATGAGGTTGAACTAGTACTGAAGTAGTATCCCAGTTCACCATGAGGTGTAACTAGTACTGAAGTAGTATCACAGTACACCATGAGGTGTAACTAGTACTGAAGTAGTATCCCAGTTCACCATGAGGTGTAACTAGTACTGAAGTAGTATCCCAGTTCACCATGAGGTGTAACTAGTACTGAAGTAGTATCCCAGTTCACCATGAGGTGTAACTAGTACTGAAGTAGTATCCCAGTTCACCATGAGGTTTAACTAGTACTGAAGTAGTATCCCAGTTCACCATGAGGTGTAACTAGTACTGTAGTAGTATCACAGTTCACCATGAGGTGTAACTAGTACTGAAGTAGTATCCCAGTTCACCATGAGGTGTAACTAGTACTGAAGTAGTATCCCAGTTCACCATGAGGTGTAACTAGTACTGAAGTAGTATCCCAGTTCACCATGAGGTGTAACTAGTACTGAAGTAGTATCCAGTTCACCATGGGGTGTAACTAGTACTGAAGTAGTATCCCAGTTCACCATGAGGTGTAACTAGTACTGAAGTAGTATCCCAGTTCACCATGAGGTGTAACTAGTACTGAAGTAGTATCACAGTTCACCATGAGGTTTAACTAGTACTGTAGTAGTATCACAGTTCACCATGAGGTTGAACTAGTACTGAAGTAGTATCCCAGTTCACCATGAGGTGTAACTAGTACTGAAGTAGTATCCCAGTTCACCATGAGGTGTAACTAGTACTGAAGTAGTATCCCAGTTCACCATGAGGTGTAACTAGTACTGAAGTAGTATCCCAGTTCACCATGAGGTGTAACTAGTACTGAAGTAGTATCCCAGTTCACCATGAGGTGTAACTAGTACTGAAGTAGTATCCCAGTTCACCATGAGGTGTAACTAGTAATGAAGTAGTATCACAGTACACCATGAGGTGTAACTAGTACTGAAGTAGTATCACAGTACACCATGAGGTGTAACTAGTACTGAAGTAGTATCCCAGTTCACCATGAGGTGTAACTAGTACTGAAGTAGTATCCCAGTTCACCATGAGGTGTAACTAGTACTGAAGTAGTATCCCAGTTCACCATGAGGTGTAACTAGTACTGAAGTAGTATCCCAGTTCACCATGAGGTGTAACTAGTAATGAAGTAGTATCACAGTACACCATGAGGTGTAACTAGTACTGAAGTAGTATCACAGTACACCATGAGGTGTAACTAGTACTGAAGTAGTATCCCAGTTCACCATGAGGTGTAACTAGTACTGAAGTAGTATCCCAGTTCACCATGAGGTGTAACTAGTACTGAAGTAGTATCCCAGTTCACCATGAGGTTTAACTAGTACTGAAGTAGTATCCCAGTTCACCATGAGGTGTAACTAGTACTGAAGTAGTATCCCAGTTCACCATGAGGTGTAACTAGTACTGAAGAAGTATCCCAGTTCACCATGAGGTGTAACTAGTACTGAAGTAGTATCCCAGTTCACCATGAGGTGTAACTAGTACTGAAGTAGTATCCCAGTTCACCATGAGGTGTAACTAGTACTGAAGTAGTATCCCAGTTCACCATGAGGTGTAACTAGTACTGTAGTAGTATCCCAGTTCACCATGAGGTTTAACTAGTACTGTAGTAGTATCACAGTTCACCATGAGGTTTAACTAGTACTGAAGTAGTATCCCAGTTCACCATGAGGTGTAACTAGTACTGAAGTAGTATCCCAGTTCACCATGAGGTTTAACTAGTACTGAAGTAGTATCCCAGTTCACCATGAGGTGTAACTAGTACTGTAGTAGTATCACAGTTCACCATGAGGTGTAACTAGTACTGAAGTAGTATCCCAGTTCACCATGAGGTTTAACTAGTACTGAAGTAGTATCCCAGTTCACCATGAGGTGTAACTAGTACTGAAGTAGTATCCCAGTTCACCATGAGGTGTAACTAGTAATGAAGTAGTATCCCAGTTCACCATGAGGTTTAACTAGTACTGAAGTAGTATCCCAGTTCACCATGAGGTGTAACTAGTACTGAAGTAGTATCCCAGTTCACCATGAGGTGTAACTAGTACTGAAGTAGTATCCCAGTTCACCATGGGGTGTAACTAGTACTGAAGTAGTATCCCAGTTCACCATGAGGTGTAACTAGTACTGAAGTAGTATCCCAGTTCACCATGAGGTGTAACTAGTACTGAAGTAGTATCACAGTTCACCATGAGGTTAACTAGTTACTGTAGTAGTATCACAGTTCACCATGAGGTGTGAACTAGTACTGAAGTAGTATCCCAGTTCACCATGAGGTGTAACTAGTACTGAAGTAGGATCCCAGTTCACCATGAGGTGTTAACTAGTACTGAAGTAGTATCCCAGTTCACCAGAGGTGTACACTAGTACTGACGTAGTATCCCAGTTCACCATGAGGTGTAACTATACTGAAGTAGTATCCCAGTTCACCATGAGGTGTAACTAGTACTGAAGTAGTATCCCAGTTCACCATGAGGTGTAACTATTAATGAAGTAGTTATCACAAGTACACCATGAGGTGTAACTTAGTACTGAAGTAGTATCACAGTACACCATGAGGTGTAACTAGTACTGAAGTAGTATCCCAGTTCACCATGATGGTGTAACTAGTACTGAAGTAGTATCCCAGTTCACCATGAGGTGTAACTAGTACTGAAGTAGTATCCCAGTTCACCATGAGGTGTAACTAGTACTGAAGTAGTATCCCAGTTCACCATGAGGTTGTAACTAGTACTGAAGTAGTATCCCAGTTCCACCATGAGGTGTAACTAGTACTGAAGTAGTATCCCAGTCACCATGAGGTGTAACTAGTACTGAAGTAGTATCCCAGTTCACCATGAGGTGTAACTAGTACTGAAGTAGTATCCCAGTTCACCATGAGGTGTAACTAGTACTGATAGTAGTATCCCAGTTCACCATGAGGTGGTAACTAGTACTGAAGTAGTATCCCAGTTCACCATGAGGTGTAACTAGTACTGAAGTAGTATCCCAGTTCACCATGAGGTGTAACTAGTACTGAAGTAGTATCCCAGTTCACCATGAGGTGTAACTAGTACTGAAGTAGTTATCCCAGTTCACCATGAGGTGTAACTAGTACTGAAGTAGTATCCCAGTTCACCATGAGGTTTAACTAGTACTGAAGTAGTATCCCAGTTCACCATGAGGTGTAACTAGTACTGAAGTAGTATCCCAGTTCACCATGAGGTGTAACTAGTACTGAAGTAGTATCCCAGTTCACCATGAGGTGTAACTAGTACTGTAGTAGTATCCCAGTTCACCATGAGGTTTAACTAGTACTGTAGTAGTATCACAGTTCACCATGAGGTTTAACTAGTA
>NW_024061133.1:0-194025 GCF_016432855.1 Salvelinus namaycush
GGAGAGAGAGCAGAGGGAGAGAGAGCAGCAGAGCAGAGAGAGCAGAGAGCAGAAAGAGCAAGAGAGTAGGGAGAGAGAACAGAGAGAGAGTAGGGAGAGCAGAGAGAGAGAGATTAGAGAGGGCAGAGAGAGCGAGGCAAGAGGGAGCGAGAGTAGAGAGAACAGAGAGAGAGAGCGCAGAGGCGAGAGCAGAAAGAGAGAGTAGAGAGAGAGCAGAAGCAGCTGAGAGAACAGAGAGAGCAGGGAGGGCAGAGAGAGAGAGAGAGCAGATAAAAGAGAGAGGGAGAGAGTGATCAGAGAACAGAGAGAGAGCAGAGAGCAGGCTGAGAGAGCAGAGCGAGAGAGGAAGAGAGCAGAGAGAGAGCAGGAAGATTTGAGAACAGAGAGCGAGAGAGAGCAGAGGGAGAGAGCAGAGAGCAGAGGGAGGGCAGAGTGAGAGAGAAGAGAGGGAGATAGAGCAGGGGGAGAGAGAGAGAGAGCAGAGAGAGAACAGAGAGCTGAGAGTGCTGACAGAGCAGGGAGAGCAGAGAGAGGAATAGAGAGCAGAGAGCAGAGAAAAGAGAGAGAGCAGGCTGAGAGAGAGCAGAGAGAGCGAGAGAGAACAGAGAGCAGAGAAAACAGCAGAGCAGAGAGATTAGAGAGAGAGCAGAGAGAGAGCAGAGAAAACAGCAGAGCAGAGAGAGCAGAGAGCAGGCTGAGAGAGAAGAGAGAGCAGAGAGCGAGAGAGAGCAGGGAGGGATAGACCAGAGAGTGAGAGATAGAGCAGAGAGAAGAGATGGCAGAGAGAGAGCAGAGAAAAGAGAGAGCAGAGCAGAGAGGGAGAGCAGAGAGACAGCAAAGAGCAGAGTGAGAGAACAGAGAGCAGAGAGTGCTGAGAGAGCAGAGAGAGCAAGAGAGAGCAGAAAGCGAGAGGGAGCAGAGAAAAGAGAGAACAGCAGAGCAGCGAGAGCAGACAGCAAGAGAGAGCAGAGGGAGCAGAGTGAGAGTGAACTCTGTTGCTATAGTAACCCTGCATCACAACACAGTGTTGCTATAGTGACCCTGCATTACAACACTCTGCTGTACAATATTTTTTAAATAATTTTCACATATTTAATTGTTTGTATTTCATTTCATATTTGTTTCATGTTTCAACCAGTCGCAGGTTAACATCAACCTGACAGAGGAAACGTAACATCAATAACAAAACTGTTTTCACAATTAACATGCTTTTCTTGTTTCAACTATGTTTTATTATGAAAAGTACAATATATACTTGTATACTTGTACAACTATGGAGCATATGTCCATATATAATTATACAATTTGTTATTCAACATAAAAGACAACAAATGATCACATTGGTATTTTAACACACAATTATAGGAAGACGTGTGTGTGTGTGTTTGTTTGTCCAGTGTGTGTGTGTGTCCTGTGTGTCCAGTGTGTGTGTGTGTCCTGTGTGTCCAGTGTGTGTGTGGGTGTGTGTGTTTGTCCAGTGTGGGTGTGGGTGTGTGTGTTTGTCCAGTGTGTGTGTGTTTGTCCAGTGTGTGTGTGTGTGTGTGTGTATCTGTCCCGTGTGTGTGTATCTGTCCAGTGAGTGTGTGTGTGTGTGTGTCTGTGTGTGTCCAGTGTGTGTGTATCTGTCCAGTGAGTGTGTGTGTGTGTCCAGTGTGAGTGTGTGTCCAGTGTGTCTGTGTGTGTGTCCAGTGTGTGTGTGTGTGTCCAGTGTGAGTGTGTGTGTGTGTCCAGTGTGTGTGTGTGTGTGTGTCCAGTGTGAGTGTGTGTGTGTGTGTGTCCAGTGTGAGTGTGTGTGTGTGTCCAGTGTGTGGGTGTGTGTGTCCAGTGTGAGTGTGTGTGTGTGTGTGTCCAGTGTGTGTGTGTGTGTCCAGTGTGAGTGTGTGTGTGTGTCCAGTGTGTGGGTGTGTGTGTCCAGTGTGTGTGTGTGTGTGTCCAGTGTGAGTGTGTGTGTGTGTCCAGTGTGTGTGTGTGTGTGTGTCCAGTGTGAGTGTGTGTGTGTGTGTGTCCAGTGTGTGTGTGTTCAGTGTGTGTGTGTGTGTCCAGTGTGTGTGTGTGTCCTGTGTGTGTGTGTCCAGTGTGTGTGTGTGTGTCCAGTGTGTGTGTGTCCAGTGTGTGTGTGTGTCCAGTCTGTGTGTGTGTCCAGTGTGTGTGTGTGTGTCCAGTGTGTGTGTGTCCAGTGTGTGTGTGTGTCCAGTGTGTGTGTGTGTGTCCAGTGTGTGTGTGTGTGTCCAGTGTGTGTGTGTCCAGTGTGTGTGTGTGTCCAGTGTGAGTGTGTGTGTCCAGTGTGTGTGTGTGTGTGTCCAGTGTGTGTGAGTGCGTGTGTTCAGTGTGTGTGTGTGTGTGTGTCCAGTGTGTGTGTGTGTCCAGTGTGTGTGTGTCCAGTGTGTGTGTGTGTGTCCAGTGTGTGTGTGTCCAGTGTGTGTGTGTGTCCAGTCTGTGTGTGTGTGTCCAGTCTGTGTGTGTGTGTCCAGTCTGTGTGTGTGTGTGTGTGCAGTGTGTCCAGTGTGTGTGTGTGTGTGTGTGTGTGTGTGTGTGTGTGTGTGTGTGTGTGTGTGTGTGTGTGTGTGTGTGTGTGTGTGTGTGTCAGGTTATTATTTCAGGGACACTGAGTCACCATCCCACCAAACCCTAAACCCTGGATAGAGGGGCTCAGTGAATGTGGAGGTGAATGTGATCAGGTGGGTCAGTGTGTCAGAGGAGGCTCTATAGAAGGACAGAGTGCCGGCTGGCCAGTCCAGATACACTCCTACTCTGTGGGGGCTGGAGGAGGGGACGTCTATGGTTGTGTGATTATTATTGTGCCAGGCAGAGTAACTGTTGTCAGAGCAGAACAGACTCCAGGACTTGTCATTGTATCCAAGCCCACAGCCACCCCTTCCTCTCCTGCTGATTCCTTTATATGTCACTCCTATACCAACCCCTCTCCCACTCCACTCTACCTCCCAGTAACAGCGCCCAGTCAGACCCTCTCTACACAGCAGCTGTCCACAGTCCTCAAATCTCTCTGGGTGATCAGGATACGGCTGCTCCTCTCTCCTACATGTCACCTTTCTGTTCTCCTCAGACAGAGAGAGGAGTCTGTTTACTGTGTTTGGGTCCAGTGTGAGATCACAGACATCTGATGGATGAAACCAGACACAATATTAGAAATCATCATCATTCACATTAGAATGTAAACTCACTTTTCACTAATTCATTTAATGTAGATGTTTCTAGGTATCAAAAGGAGAAGTTAAGGTAACTTGAGACTTGTTGAATGATCATATGTTATACTGTATGGTAATATAAAACACACTTATTCCCATTAATTACACACACACACACACACACACACACACACACACACACACACACACACACACCCACACACACACACAGTCAAAGCAACTCTTTGTAAACGTTGTTGTCCCTGATTTCTGCTTCTGTAGAACTACAGCTGATATTTAATATGACCAAGTAAGTAATGATGGTGGTCTTTGACTTTGACTTAACTTGAATTAAGACTTATTCTTAGTCATATTCTTCACAGCAGTCAACACTCACATTTTGTAAGTCCAGGTTTCATTGTGTACTCTCCACCATGTTCCACACTGTAGCGGTAAGCAGAAGAACAGACAGTCATTGAGGGATACACCTGAACTCACACACACACACACACACACACACACACACACACACACACACACACACACACACACACACACACACACACAGTCAGCATATAACTTTGTCCAAGTGGTGGTAAGAATGTTTGTCTTAACTAGCCTGATAAGTCAAACATGTCTGATATGAACATTGACATAAACCCTCTACATACTTGAGTTTCTCCAGTCTGCAGTGTGGATCCTCCAGTTCAGCAGAGAGCAGTCTGACTCCTGAGTCTCCTGGGTGATTGTAGCTCAGGTCCAGCTCTCTCAGGTGTGAGGGGTTTGACCTCAGAGCTGAGACCAGAGAAGCACAGCCTTCCTCTGTGACTAGACAGCGTGACAGCCTGCAAAGAGTCAAATCATATTAAAATCACACTGATATTCTTTGTGGTGAAAATAGTGGCAGTATATTTTTCAACATATTCAGATATATCAGAGTCCTGAAAGCTGCCACATCTATTCATAAATTAATGTATCATTATTATAAATGACAAATTATCAAAGTATTGCTTGCAGATAGAAAAATGTATAGTACAAATATTTGAGTAGACTGACCAGACCAGTTTAAAAAGCAGTATCAGTCAAGAGACAGACAGTGAGGTATCAGATTTAGATTGTATTGAGTAAACAGTCCACACTATATATAATACTGACCTCAGAGTCTCCAGTTTACAGTGGGGATTCCCCAGTCCAGCAGAGAGCAGCTTCACTCCTGAATCCTTCAGGTCATTGTTACTCAGATCCAGCTCTCTCAGGTGTGAGGGGTTTGAACTGAGAACTGAGGCCAACACTTTACAGGATGTGTCTGTGAGTTTACAGCCAGTGAGTCTGCCAAAACAGAAGAAATACAATGACAGACAGGTTGTATTAAAATGTTACGCTTAGCTGTCCCTGATTACACTGTTACCCGTACACTAATAATGTGTATATCGTACATTCATGGTTCAATGCTACAACATTTCTGATCAGTTTGTAGTTTAAGAGTTTTCAGTTGATAGAAAGTTTATTCAGCCAATGAAAATACTGTTGTTCCTACATACAGTAAAGTTTGGTCTGAGGGATAGTCACATGGGTATTTACAGAGCCAGTCAGCCAATGAAAATACTGTTGTTCCGACATACAGTAAAGTTTGGTCTGAGGGATAGTCACATGATTACTTACAGAGCCAGTCAGCCAATGAAAATACTGTTGTTCCGACATACAGTAAAGTTTGGTCTGAGGGATAGTCACATGATTACTTACAGAGCCAGTCAGCCAATGAAAATACTGTTGTTCCTACATACAGTAATGTTTGGTCTGAGGGATAGTCACATGATTACTTACAGAGCCAGTCAGCCAATGAAAATACTGTTGTTCCTACATACAGTAAAGTTTGGTCTGAGGGATAGTCACATGGGTAGTTACAGAGCCAGTCAGCCAATGAAAATACTGTTGTTCCTACATACAGTAATGTTTGGTCTGAGGGATAGTCACATGATTACTTACAGAGCCAGTCAGCCAATGAAAATACTGTTGTTCCTACATACAGTAAAGTTTGGTCTGAGGGATAGTCACATGGGTAGTTACAGAGCCAGTCAGCCAATGAAAATACTGTTGTTCCTACATACATTAAAGTTTGGTCTGAGGGATAGTCACATGGGTAGTTACAGAGCCAGTCAGCCAATGAAAATACTGCTGTAACTACAATTTATTTTGGTGTGCGATATTTACATGAATACTTACAGAGCTTTCCTGCAGCCTCTCACAGCTGGGACCAGTCTCCTACGACCCTCCTCTGATGTCTTGTATTCCTTCAGGTTAAACACATCCAGAACCTCCTCTGATATCTGCAGCATGTAGGCCAGCGCTGAACAGTGAGCATGTGTGAGGTTTTTGGATCTGTTCTCTGACCTCAAGTACGCTTGGATTTCCTCCTGTACAGAATGGTCTTTCATCTCTATCAGACAGTGGAAGAGATTGATGCACCTCTCAGGGGAGACGTTCTTCCTCTGCATCACCTTAAGGGATCGGATTGTTTTCTGGACGCTCTCTGGACTGCTTTCTGTCTGTGTCACCAGACCTCGTAGGAGTTTCTGATTGGACTCCAGTGACATGCCATGAAGGAAGCGGACAAAAAGGTCCAGGTGTCCATTCTTACTCTCCAAGGCTTTATCCACGGTACTCTTCAGCAGCTCATCCAAGGTTAGCTCTTCAGACGCACCTCTAGACTTTCTCTTGAGGAAGGGCTTCAGTGCATCCATGTTCTTGGTTGTGTAACAATGGTACATGTAGACAGCTGAGAGAAACTCCTGAATGCTCAGATGAATAAAGCAGTACACCACTCTCTGAAATAACACAGACTCTTCTTTAAAGATTTGTGTGCACACTCCTGAGTACACTGAGGCTTCTTTGACATCAAGGCCAGCCTCTTTCAGGTCTTCTTCATAGAACATGAGATTACCCTTCTCCAGATTTTCAAACGCCAGCTTCCCCAGCTTCAGAATAATTTCCTTATCTGACTCCATGAGCTCCTCTTGATCCATCTCATCTCTTCCATGATACTTCTGGTTCTTCAGGCTGGTCTGAATGAGCAGGAAGTGTATGGACATCTCAGTCAGAGTCGTGGGCATCTCTCTCCTCTTGTCTGTACTCAACATGTGTTCAAGGACTATTGCAGAAATCCAACAGAACACTGGCATGTGGCACATGATGTGGAGGCTCCTTGATGTCTTTATGTGTGAGATGATTCTGCTGGCCAGGTCCTCATCACTGAATCTCTTCCTGAAGTACTCCTCCTTCTGTGGGTCATTGAACCCTCGTACCTCTGTCACCTGGTCAACACACTTATGGGGGATCTTATTGGCTGCTGCAGGTCGGGTAGTTATCCAGAGGAGAGCAGAGGGAAGCAGATTCCCCTTGATGAGGTTTGTCAGCAGAACATCAACAGATGATGTCTGGGTGACATCAGACACTGTTTCATTCTGCTGGAAATCGAATGGAAGTCTGCTTTCATCCAAACCATCAAAGATGAACATAGCTTTACAGGCAGTGAGTTTCTCTGCATTGCCTATGTCTAGTTCTGTGTGGAAGTCATTTAAAAGTCTGAGAAGACTGTACTGGAGATCTTTGATCAAGTTCAGCTCCCGGAAAGGAAGCACAAATATGATGTCCACATCTTGATTAGCCTTCCCTTCAGCCCAGTCTAGGATGAACTTCTGCACAGAGACAGTTTTTTCCGATGCCAGCGATGCCCTTCGTCAGCACAGTTCTGATGCTTCTCTCTTGGCCAGGTAAGGGTTTAAAGATGTCATTGCAGTGGATTGCTGTGTCATGTGAGGTTGGCGTCCTGGATGCTGTCTCTAGCTGCCACACCTCATGTTCATTGTTAACGCCTTCACTCTCTCCTTCTGTGATGTAGAGCTCTGTGTAAATCCTGTTGAGGGGAGTTTGGTTCCCTGCTGTTTCGATGCCTTCTATCACACATTCATACCTCCTTATCAGACTGTCTTTATGGTTTACTATAGCTCTCTGCAGGCTGTCTTTATGGTTTACTATAGCTCTCTGCAGGCTGTCTTTATGGTTTACTACAGCTCTCTCCAGGCTGTCATCCACTACAAGGGAAGAGGAAAAAGGATATGTATGAGACACATTCATTGACAATGAAATGTGGGCCTTCCACAACGACAGTAACTGACATGATCTAATATTATTGTTGTTAACACTTAATCATGTTGAGGAAATAACTTAGCACAGGTCTGCAGGTGTTCTTACTGTTTTCAGAGCCTCTTGCATCATTGGGTTCAGTCAGGTGCTGTAGTACAGGACGTGTTCTGGATCTCTTTCTACACTGAGGACAGTCATAGTCTCCTGAAGGAGCAGGTTTCTCCCAGTATCTGGTGATGCACTGTCTGCAGAACCTGTGTCCACAGGTGATAGAGACTGGATCCCTCAGAACCTGCTGACACACTGCACACCTGGACTGATCCTCTGGCAGAGTAGACCATCCACTACAGAGATAAAGGAGAGAGAGATACTGATCCTCTAACAGAGTAGACCATCCACTACAGAGATAAAGGAGAGAGATACTGATCCTCTGGCAGAGTAGACCATCCACTACAGAGATAAAGGATAGAGAGATACTGATCCTCTAACAGAGTAGACCATCCACTACAGAGATAAAGGAGAGAGAGATACTGATCCTCTAACAGAGTAGACCATCCACTACAGAGATAAAGGAGAGAGAGATACTGATCCTCTGGCAGAGTAGACCATCCACTAGAGAGATAAAGGATAGAGAGATACTGATCCTCTAACAGAGTAGACCATCCACTACAGAGATAAGGGAGAGAGAGATACTGATCCTCTAACAGAGTAGACCATCCACTACAGAGATAAAGGAGAGAGAGATACTGATCCTCTAACAGAGTAGACCATCCACTACAGAGATAAAGGAGAGCGATATACTGATCATCTAACAGAGTAGACCATCCACTACAGAGATAAAGGAGAGAGAGAGACTGATCCTCTGACAGAGTAGACCATCCACTACAGAGATAAAGGAGAGAGAGATACTGATCCTCTAACAGAGTAGACCATCCACTACAGAGATAAAGGAGAGAGAGATACTGATCCTCTAACAGAGTAGACCATCCACTACAGAGATAAAGGAGAGAGATACTGATCCTCTAACAGAGTAGACCATCCACTACAGAGACAAAGGAGAGAGAGATACTGATCCTCTAGCAGAGTAGACATCCACTACAGAGATAAAGGAGAGAGAGAGATACTGATCCTCTAGCAGAGTAGACCATCCACTACGGAGATAAAGGAGAGCGATATACTGATCATGTAACAGAGTAGACCATCCACTACAGAGATAAAGGAGAGAGAGAGACATATTGAACATTCTCAAATTACAACAACAAAAATGTGGTGACGTACCTTCGGTCAAAGGTAACTGATCCACCACCACTGGAATTAACAGGACGATCCATGGAGAAGTCACTGTTCATAGACAGACAGCTGGGAACAGTATACTGTGCTGTCTGAGTGTGGTAGAAGCCTCTGGAATGAATAACATGTCCACAGAGCCATTACTAGAATGTTAGATTCTACACAGACCAGTGTGCCTCAGACCAACTACCCCGTTCAAAGACACTTCAATAGTTTGATTTGCTCATTCACCCTCTGAATGGCACACACACACAATCCATGTCTCAACTGTCTCAAGGCTTGACGCTAATTATTTAACCTGTAACCTCCCCTTCATCTACACAGATTGAGGTGGATTTAACAAGTGACGTCAATAAGGGATCGTAGCGTTCACCTGGATTCACCTTGTCAATCTATGTCGTGGAAAAAGCAGGTGTTCATAATGTTTTGTGAACTCAGTGTCGTAAAATATGACATAAACAACAAATGATAAGCAGATGCTTTACAGATAATACTCAAATACACAAAATACATCTGGTTTCAGATCCTGAAGATTCTTCAATAGTAATATCATCAATTCTGACCAGTAACTTACCTGGGGTCAAAGGTCCCTGATCCATTACAAAAATGTATAGGACGTTCCATAGAGAAGTCACTCTTCATGGACAGATGACTGGGTACTGGAGAGACTGGTCTCTGGAAAGACTGAGTTTGGTTGGAGATTCTGAAAAACATAATGAATCACCTTGAAACTACATCATAAAATATATAAACATTATATATCAATAGATAACATATAGTTTAATGCTTTATATAATGTATCAACATTATATATCAATAGATAACATACATTATATAAAGCATTAAACTATATCAACATTATATATTAATAGATAACATACATTACATAAAGCATTAAACTATATCAACATTATATATCAATAGATAACATACATTATATAAAGCATTAAACTATATCAACATTATATATTAATAGATTATATACATTACATAAAGCAACAAACATACACTGAGTGTACAAAACATTAAGAACATCCTCCTAATACTGAGTTGTCACATACAGATACTGATTCACTTCATCTCAGTTCCACTTTAATCCTTAAGAGCCTATTGAGTCACATACTTCACAATATGTCCATATATACAGTACCAGTCAAACAGTAACACAATAAAACATCAATATGTCTATATATACAGTACCAGTCAAACAGTAACACAATAAAACATCAATATGTCCATATATACAGTACCAGTCAAACAGTAACACAATAAAACAACAATATGTCTATATATACAGTACCAGTCAAACAGTAACACAATAAAACAACAATATGTCTATATATACAGTACCAGTCAAACAGTAACACAATAAAACATCAATATGTCTATATATACAGTACCAGTCAAACAGTAACACAATAAAACAACAATATGTCTATATATACAGTACCAGTCAAACAGTAACACAATAAAACATCAATATGTCTATATATACAGTACCAGTCAAACAGTAACACAATAAAACATCAATATGTCTATATATACACAGTACCAGTCAAACAGTAACACAATAAAACATCAATATGTCTATAAATACAGTACCAGTCAAACAGTAACACAATAAAACATCAATATGTCCATATATACAGTACCAGTCAAACAGTACACAATAAAACATCAATATGTCCATATATACAGTACCAGTCAAACAGTAACACAATAAAACAACAATAATGAGGCCATAATATACTAGATAATATGTCCATATATACAGTACCAGTCAAATACTCAGATACACAAAATACATCTGGTTTTAGATCTTGAAGATTCTTCAATAGTAATATCATCAATTCTGACCAGTAACTTACCTGGGGTCAAAGGTCCCTGATCCATTACTAAAATGTATAGGACGTTCCATAGAGAAGTCAGTCTTCATGGACAGATGACTGGGTACTGGAGAGACTGATCTCTGGAGAGACTGAGTTTGGTTGGAGATTCTGGAAAACATAATGAATCACCTTGAAACTACATCATAAAATATATAAACATTATATATCAATAGATTATATACATTATATAAAGCATTAAACTATATCAACATTATATATCAATAGATTACATACATTACATAAAGCATTAAAATATATCAACATTATATATTAATAGATTATATACATTATATAAAGCATTAAACTATATCAACATTATATATTAATAGATTACATACATTATATAAAGCATTAAACTATATCAACATTATATATTAATAGATTATATACATTACATAAAGCATTAAACTATATCAACATTATATATCAATAGATTATATACATTACATAAAGCATTAAACTATATCAACATTATATATCAATAGATTACATACATTATATAAAGCATTAAACTATATCAACATTATATATCAATAGATAACATACATTATATAAAGCATTAAACTATATCAACATTATATATTAATAGATTATATACATTACATAAAGCATTAAACTATATCAACATTATATATTAATAGATTATATACATTACATAAAGCATTAAACTATATCAACATTATATATCAATAGATTATATACATTACATAAAGCATTAAACTATATCAACATTATATATTAATAGATTACATACATTATATAAAGCATTAAACTATATCAACATTATATATTAATAGATTACATACATTATATAAAGCATTAAACTATATCAACATTATATATCAATAGATTACATACATTATATAAAGCATTAAACTATATCAACATTATATATTAATAGATTATATACATTACATAAAGCATTAAACTATATCAACATTATATATTAATAGATTATATACATTATATAAAGCATTAAACTATATCAACATTATATATCAATAGATTACATACATTACATAAAGCATTAAACTATATCAACATTATATATTAATAGATTATATACATTACATAAAGCATTAAACTATATCAACATTATATATTAATAGATTACATACATTATATAAAGCATTAAACTATATCAACATTATATATCAATAGATTATATACATTACATAAAGCATTAAACTATATCAACATTATATATTAATAGATTACATACATTATATAAAGCATTAAACTATATCAACATTATATATTAATAGATTATATACATTACATAAAGCAACAAACATACACTGAGTGTACAAAACATTAAGAACATCCTCCTAATACTGAGTTGTCACATACAGATACTGATTCACTTCATCTCAGTTCCACTTTAATCCTTCAGAGCCTATTGAGTCACATACTTCACAATATGTCCATATATACAGTACCAGTCAAACAGTAACACAATAAAACATCAATATGTCTATATATACAGTACCAGTCAAACAGTAACACAATAAAACATCAATATGTCCATATATACAGTACCAGTCAAACAGTAACACAATAAAACATCAATATGTCCATATATACAGTACCAGTCAAACAGTAACACAATAAAACATCAATATGTCCATATATACAGTACCAGTCAAACAGTAACACAATAAAACATCAATATGTCCATATATACAGTACCAGTCAAACAGTAACACAATAAAACATCAATATGTCCATATATACAGTACCAGTCAAACAGTAACACAATAAAACATCAATATGTCTATATATACAGTACCAGTCAAACAGTAACACAATAAAACATCAATATGTCCATATATACAGTACCAGTCAAACAGAACACAATAAAACAACAATAATGAGACTATAAGGAGTACCAGTACTGAGTCAATGTGCAGGGGTACCAGGAAGTTGAGGTAATAATGAGACTATAAGGAGAACCAGTACTGAGTCTAGGTGCAGGGGTACCAGGTAGTTGAGGTAATAATGAGACTATAAGGAGTACCAGTACTGAGTCAATGTGCAGGGGTACCAGGTAGTTGAGGTAATAATGAGACTATAAGGAGTACCAGTACTGAGTCAATGTGCAGGGTACCAGGTAGTTGAAGTAATAATGAGACTATAAGGAGTACCAGTACTGAGTCAATGTGCAGGGGTACCAGGTAGTTGAGGTAATAATGAGGCTATAAGGAGTACCAGTACTGAGTCAATGTGCAGGGGTACCAGGTAGTTGAGGTAATAATGAGGCTATAAGGAGTACCAGTACTGAGTCAATGTGCAGGGGTACCAGGTGGTTGAGGTAATAATGAGACTATAAGGAGTACCAGTACTGAGTCAATGTGCAGGGGTACCAGGTAGTTGAGGTAATTGAGGTAATATGTACATGTAGGTAGGGGTAAAAGTGACTAGGCAATCAGGATAGAGATTACCACTCCTCATCCAGGGAGTGCACACACACACACACACACACACACACACACACACACACACACACACACACACACACACACACACACACACACACACACACACACACACACACACACACACACACACACACACACACACACACATGAGGGAATGTTGTGTTTGTTTTATATTGTTTTAGGACTATGGAAATGGACAAAATGATTAGCCTATGGATTATGAAAACAACAAAAATAAATGTGAAAATGGGAGAGGAGAAATGACTACAGACCGTGTTGTTTAACTCACTGACCGTGACCCATGAGTTCTTCTTACCTTTGTTCAGTAGAAAATTCTCCCTCTCTAAACATTATAGGATGGTCCATAGACTCGTCACTCTTCATGGACACACAGCTGGGTACAGGGGAGGCTGGTCTCTTCCGCTTGATTGGGCTTCAATACAACAGAGACAAACATTACATCTCTCATCTACTCTGAGCTCTGATGGGGAAACATAAAAAGAGTTTCATTCCAAAATGCAATATGTCCATTTTCATAAAAGTTGGGAAATTAGATTTTATTTTTTAAAGGAATTATGTAAGAGATTGGTGTGTTTTTTCACTATCTAATCATGGCATTGAGTTGTTCAATGACACACATGTATTTGATTATAATCTATAACTTGATGTTTTCATTTCAGAGACAAATAATCATGTTGCTTTGCAAAATGCTATATATCTGCCTCACTGAAATAAGTAGTACTGCTTGTTTTTACACAGTCAAATGTGACCGACCGGCTCAAATCAGTCTCATGTAGCAATATTTTAAATGGTGTTTTTCACATTGGATAAAAGTAGAGACTCAGGGCTAGAAAATGGTATATCATACACTACAGTTAAGGAACAATGGGAAAGAAATTCTGCTTTGAACGTTAATGAAATTGTAACTTCACTTTTGAGAAAATGGCCTTCAAATGTTTTAGTACCTTCAGAGGAGCTCTTCTTTGTCTACTTTGTCTACTTCTTTGTTACTTTGGCAGATAATGTCACCCATCTAAATAAGTATGTTTTCACATATATAATTAACTAAATGTATAATGTTTTTGGTTTATGTTAGATTCATTGTTTATTATGCAATAAATTGTTATTTTACGGTTGTAAGTGGTAAAATGAACTAGAAAATGTTATATTTAGCAATTCAGAGAATTTCCTAGTTTAATACGGAATTACACATTATTCAGTACTACTGCAGTTGCGACATTATTCCAATAGATGGCAGCATAAGACCACAAATTACATTTAAGAAGATTAGTTTAGTTTTCTCCCTAGATACACAACCACTCCCCCAAACAGGACAACTCCTGTGTGCTTCTTTCTGTCCCTTTTCACACTGCTAACGCAGTGGAAGGACTGAAAAAGCATTTAACAGATTACTGTGGAGTAATATAATTATGATTCATGTTTATTATTATCTGTTTTTACGCTCCTGTTTTGACATTTTACTTCATTACTCTCGAGCAAGTTCTCTCTGCCTTTTCAGTGACAAGTTCTGTCACTGAAAAGGCAGAGCGTGAAATAAAAAAATTATTTTTGAGAAATATTTAACTTTCACACATTAACAAGTCCAATACAGCAAATGAAAGATACACATCTTGTGAATCCAGCCAACATGTCCGATTTTTAAAATGTTTTACAGCGAAAACATCACGTATATTTATGTTAGCTCACCACCAAATACAAAAAAGCACAGACATTTTTCACAGCACAGGTAGCTTGCACAAAACCAACCTAACTAACCAAGAACCAACCAAACTAACCAAGAAACAACTTAATCAGATGACAGTCTTATAACAAGTTATACAATAAATCTATGTTTTGTTCGAAAAATGTGCATATTTGAGGTATAAATCATAGTTTTACATTGCAGCTACAATCGTAAATAGCACCGAAGCAGCTAGAACAATTACAGAGACCAAATTGAAATACCTAAATACTCATCATAAAACATTTATGAAAAATACATGGTGTACAGCAAATTAAAGACAAATATCTTGTGAATCCAGCCAATATTTCCGATTCTTTAAGTGTTTTACAGCGAAAACACAATATAGCATTATATTAGCTTACCACAATAGCCAAAAACACAACAGCATTGATTCAAGCCAACAGTAGCGATAACGAATAAACCAGCAAAATATATTAATTTTTTCACTAACCTTCTCAAAATTCATCAGATGACAGTCCTATAACATCATATTACACAATACATATATTGTTTGTTCGAAAATGTGCATATTTAGCGGCACAAATCGTGGTTATACAATGTGAATACTAGGCAAAATGCAATAACAATGTCCGGAGAAATCCATGTCCAATACATGTTGGACAGCAAATTAAAGATAGCTTAGTTCTTAATGCAATCGCCGTGTTAGAATTCTAAAAATAACTTCAGTACGACATCCAGCTTACGTTATTGCGAGAGAGCGCCCAAAATCAAAGCGAAAAACACAACGACACATTTTCCACAGAAATAGGAAATAACATCATAAATGGGTCCTACTTTTGCTGATCTTCCATCAGAATGTTGTACAAGTGGTCCTTTGTCCAGAACAATCGTTGTTTGGATTTAGAATGTCATTTTTCCCTCTAGAATGAGCAAGCAAAACTTGCCAAGTGGCGCGAAGCTGTCCATCGTGAACAAACGCAAAGAACGGAACACGCCAAAACTCCCGAAAAAAATTCAATAATCTGATTAAACTATATTGAAAAAACATACTTTACGATGATATTGTCACATTTATCAAATAAAATCAAAGCCGGAGATAGTAGCCGTCTATAACGACAGCTTTTCAGAAGGCAATCCCAGGTTCCTTCTCGCGCCTTCCTGAAAACAGGAAATTGGTTTCACGTCATGCCAAGAGCTCTTATTCGACCTCAGATCAAGCTATACACTCCATTTCTTCTCTCACTGCCTATTGACATCTAGTGGAAGGCGTATAAAGTACATGTATACTAATAGATTTCAAGCAAAAGATTAGGTAGGCCCTGGAACAGAGCCTCGATTTGAGATTTTTCACTTTCTGACAGGAAGTTTGCTGCAAAATGATTTCTGTTTCACTCACAGATATAATTCAAACGGTTTTAGAAACTTGAGAGTGTTTTCTATCCAATAGTAATAATAATATGCATATTGTACGAGCAAGAATTGAGTACGAGGCCGTTTGAAATGGGCACCTTTCATCCAAGTTACTCAATACTACCCCTGCAGCCCAAAGAAGTTTTAAGGCAAAAAAAGAGTATGGGTTTATAGCTCCGTTGCTCCTCCATGTGGCCTTCTGTGGGTACTACATAACTCATTCACAACACCTGCTAGGCTCATAATCTGAGGTAGAAATTGCGTCAGATCTACAAATCAATGAGCTAGACCTGTCCATTTAGTTTGCAACTCAGTAAACCTGCGCAGCATTCGCTGATTTCGATGACTTCAATTTTTTTTTTTTTTTTATTTATTTCACCTTTATTTAACCAGGTAGGCTAGTTGAGAACAAGTTCTCATTTGCAACTGCGACCTGGCCAAGATAAAGCATAGCAGTGTGAACAGACAACACAGAGTTACACATGGAGTAAACAATAAACAAGTCAATAACATGGTAGAAAAAAAAAAAAAAAGAGAATCTATATACAATGTGTGCAAAAGGCATGAGGTAGGCAATAAATCGAATAATTACAATTTAGCAGATTAACACTGGAGTGATAAATCATCAGATGATCATGTGCAAGAAGAGATACTGGTGTGCAAAAGAGCAGAAAAGTAAATAAATAAAAGCAGTATGGGGGGTGAGGTAGGTAAATTGGGTGGGTAGTTTACAGATGGACTATGTACAGCTGCAGCGATCGGTTAGCTGCTCGGATAGCAGATTTTTAAAGTTGTTGAGGGAGATAAAAGTCTCCAACTTCAGAGATTTTTGCAATTCGTTCCAGTCGCAGGCAGCAGAGAACTGGAAGGAAAGGCGTCCAAATGAGGTTTTGGCTTTAGGGATGATCAGTGAGATACACCTGCTGGAGCGCGTGTTGCGGGTGGGTGTAGCCATCGTGACCAGTGAACTGAGATAAGGCGGCACTTTACCTAGCATAGCCTTGTAGATGACCTGGAGCCAGTGGGTCTGACGACGAACATGTAGCGAGGGCCAGCCGACTAGGGCATACAGGTCGCAGTGGTGGGTCGTATAAGGTGCTTTAGTAACAAAACGAATGGCACTGTGATAAACTGCATCCAGTTTGCTGAGTAGAGTATTGGAAGCTATTTTGTAGATGACATCGCCGAAGTCGAGGATCGGTAGGATAGTCAGTTTTACTAGGGTAAGTTTGGCGGCGTGAGTGAAGGAGGCTTTGTTGCGGAATAGAAAGCCGATTCTTGCTTTGATTTTGGATTGGAGATGTTTGATATGAGTCTGGAAGGAGAGTTTGCAGTCTGGCCAGACACCTAGGTACTTATAGATGTCCACATATTCTAGGTCGGAACCGTCCAGGGTGGTGATGCTAGTCGGGCGTGCGGGTGCAGGCAGCGAACGGTTGAAAAGCATGCATTTGGTTTTACTAGCGTTTAAGAGCAGTTGGAGGCCACGGAAGGAGTGTTGTATGGCATTGAAGCTCGTTTGGAGGTTAGATAGTACAGTGTCCAAGGAAGGGCCGGAAGTATATAGAATGGTGTCGTCTGCGTAGAGGTGGATCAGGGAATCGCCCGCAGCAAGAGCAACATCATTGATGTATACAGAGAAAAGAGTCGGCCCGAGAATTGAACCCTGTGGTACCCCCATAGAGACTGCCAGAGGACCGGACAACATGCCCTCCGATTTGACACACTGAACTCTGTCTGCAAAGTAGTTGGTGAACCAGGCAAGGCAGTCATTAGAAAAACCGAGGCTACTGAGTCTGCCGATAAGAATATGGTGATTGACAGAGTCGAAAGCCTTGGCCAGGTCGATGAAGACGGCTGCACAGTAATGTCTTTTATCGATGGCGGTTATGATATCGTTTAGTACCTTGAGCGTGGCTGAGGTGCACCCATGACCGGCTCGGAAACCGGATTGCACAGCGGAGAAGGTACGGTGGGATTCGAGATGGTCAGTGATCTGTTTGTTGACTTGGCTTTCGAAGACCTTAGATAGGCAGGGCAGGATGGATATAGGTCTGTAACAGTTTGGGTCCAGGGTGTCTCCCCCTTTGAAGAGGGGGATGACCGCGGCAGCTTTCCAATCCTTGGGGATCTCAGATGATACGAAGGAGAGGTTGAACAGGCTGGTGATAGGGGGTGCGACAATGGCGGCGGACAGTTTCAGAAATAGGGGGTCCAGATTGTCAAGCCCAGCTGATTTGTATGGGTCCAGGTTTTCCAGCTCTTTCAGAACATCTGCTATCTGGATTTGGGTAAAGGAGAAGCTGGGGAGGCTTGGGCGAGTAGCAGCGGAGGGGGCGGGGCTGTTGGCCAAGGTTGGAGTCGCCAGGAGGAAGGCATGGCCAGCCATTGAGAAATGCTTGTTGAAGTCTTCGATTATCACGGATTTATCGGTGGTGACCGTGTTACCTAGCCTCAGTGCAGTGGGCAGCTGGGAGGAGGTGCTCTTGTTCTCCATGGACTTTACAGTATCCCAGAACTTTTTGGAGTTAGAGCTACAGGATGCAAATTTCTGCTTGAAAAAGCTGGCCTTTGCTTTCCTGACTGACTGCGTGTATTGGTTCCTGACTTCCCTGAACAGTTTCATATCGCGGGGGCTCTTCGATGCTATTGCAGTTCGCCACAGGATGTTTTTGTGCTGGTCGAGGGCAGTCAGGTCTGGAGTGAACCAAGGGCTATATCTGTTCTTGGTTCTGCATTTTTTGAACGGAGCATGCTTGTCTAATATGGTGAGGAATCAACATTTAAAGAATGACCAGGCATCCTCAACTGACGGGATGAGGTCGATATCCTTCCAGGGTACCCGGGCCAGGTCGATTAGAAAGGCCTGCTCGCAGAAGTGTTTTAGGGAGCGTTTGACAGTGATGAGGGGTGGTCGTTTGACCGCGGACCCGTGGCGGATACAGGCAATGAGGCAGTGATCACTGAGATCTTGATTGAAGACAGCAGAGGTGTATTTGGAGGGCAGGTTGGTCAGGATAATGTCTATTAGGGTGCCCATGTTTACGGATTTAGGGTTGTACCTGGTGGGTTCCTTGATGATTTGTGTGAGATTGAGGGCATCAAGCTTGGATTGTAGGACTGCCGGGGTGTTAAGCATATCCCAGTTTAGGTCACCTAACAGAACAAACTCTGAAGCTAGATGGGGAGCGATCAATTCACAGATGGTGTCCAGGGCACAGCTGGGAGCTGAGGGGGGTCGGTAGCAGGCGGCAACAGTGAGAGACTTATTTCTGGAGAGATTAATTTTTAAAATTAGAAGTTCGAACTGTTTGGGCATAGACCTGGAAAGTATGACAGAACTTTGCAGGCTATCTCTGCAGTAGATTGCAACTCCTCCCCCTTTGGCAGTTCTATCTTGACGGAAAGTGTTATAGTTGGGTATGGAAATCTCAGAGTTTTTGGTGGCCTTCCTAAGCCAGGATTCGGACACGGCAAGGACATCAGGGTTGGCAGAGTGTGCTAAAGCGGTGAGTAAGGCAAACTTAGGGAGGAGGCTTCTGATGTTGACATGCATGAGGCCAAGGCTTTTTCGATCACAGAAGTCAACAAATGAGGGTGACTGGGGACATGCAGGGCCTGGGTTTACCTCCACATCACCCGAGGAACAGAGGAGTAGTAGGATGAGGGTGCGGCTAAAGGCTATCAAAACTGGTCGCCTAGTTTTTTATTAAAATTAAAATGTAGATGAATATCAAATTACCCAGCAGCCATTTAGAAACAACAAGTCGTGAACAAAAAAAACTGTTCCTCGATAGAACTAAGTTAATAGGGTGAAAGATGACCTAAAATAAGGCCTGTTTTTTAGCGATTACTAAATCAAAAGGGACATATGGTAATAATATGAAACTGGGCTCCATGGCGGATGCAATGAACTAGTTTTTAATCAGACAAAAGATATGTGTCCAGCCTTTTTTGAAGCGCCCTGAAAATAATATAAACAAGTTTGGTCCATGGACACAGAAGGGTTAAACACTAAAGTTACCGTCCATCTAGTGAAGAGAGGAGAACCGGACAGAGGTAGCCAGCATCCATCAACGAGAGAGGGAGAAGCCCTCCACGGGATTTAACAGGTGGAAGAAACAACCGGGGAGCTCCATCGGTCCACAAGAAATGCAGACAGCCGGTGATGATGTAGTGGTAGCTATGGTAACTAGGATGCTGCTGGTAGAGTAGCTAGCTAACTTACCTAGCTGTACCGACTAGCTTAGCTAGCTAGCAGGTCGTTCGTCTGTCCCTCGTCTCGATGATGAATCCGGTGAACCACAAGATGAAACAAGGATAGAGAGTGAAAAGCATCTGTCTACACTCATACTGTCCCTGACCGTAAAGAAAAAAGCTAATAGAACAATAAACTTTGGCATCTCAACACCGTAGCTAACTCCTTTGTTGTTCCCCAAGATCACTTCATCATAGAGTGGAGCACAACATCACGTTGTTAAAAAATAATCCTAAATTGGGCGTGGCTATAAATTGGGCAATTGAAGGCATCTAGGGCGTAATATGTGTTTGATGGAAATTAACATTGTATGCAACGTTTTAGGCAACATTATTGGCCAGTAACTTGATGCCTACTATGCCAAAGCTATTTAGAGTTGTTAAACGGGTCTAACATTGCAACGAGTACAGTCAGGGTGCCGCGGAACCCCTGCAGTACCTCCACAGACCCCGGATTGAGAACCCCTGCAGTACCTCCACAGACCCCGGATTGAGAACCCCTGCAGTACCTCCACAGACCCCGGACTGAGAACCCCTGCAGTACCTCCACAGACCCCGGATTGAGAACCCCTGATTTAGCAGATGCTCTTATCCAGAGTGATTTACAGTAAGTGCATTCGTCTTAAGATAGCTATTTATTTTGGAAATAAACTTAATCAAATCTTCATAAAATTGTCATCTTACCTCTTAGCTTTGGTGTCATGTCCCCCAGAGAGATGCATTTTAGAGGCAGGGCCCCCCTCCTCTCTCTCCCCAGAGAGACTCATTTTAGAGCACTGTCCCCTAAACAGAGATCCAGCATGTTGGTTGTGGTTAACACGGTGACAACTAATTATTGAATGTCAATTGTTCTCATGAATTCATTATCTTTTTGAGAAATAAAACATTTACTAACAGACATAGAAACAGTCAGCTGATTTAATGCATCACATGAACATGTAGATGTGACATTTCATCTCCATGGTAACTGTCAATAATAATAATAAGTCACTGTTTGTTAAGGTAGTTATAGACAGTACAGCAATAATAATAATAATAATAATAATAATAATAATAAGTCACTGTTTGTTAAGGTAGTTATAGACAGTACAGCAACAACAATAATAATAATAATAATAATAATAAGTCACTGTTTGTTAAGGTAGTTATAGACAGTACAGCAACAACAATAATAATAATAATAAGTCACTGTTTGTTAAGGTAGTTATAGACAGTACAGCAACAATAATAATAATAATAATAAGTCATTGTTTGTTAAGGTAGTTATAGACAGTACAACAACACAAGGCCATGTCTCACAATTATTTGTATTCACTAACAGTATGCTATTTATTGTCTTTCAATCTGTTATTTTCTAAACGTATCTGAGAATGTAGACAAAAGGGATAAAACAGACATGATCCATGATCCTTTCTGATCCATTCAGAAAGGTTTTATGCATCAAGTAAGGGATTTTATATTATGTAAAGTAGACCAGGTTATAATGTATAATAGTGGTTTGTTAGTGATATGCAGATCGAGGTCTATACCTCGGCTATAGCCTACATATCATAGATGACCAGCCTAAACCTGTTCAGGTCAGTTCACATAATGTTATAGACCTACCAGTAGCAGGACAGAGAATGTACTGTATATAACCTACATATCATAGATGACCAGCCTAAACCTGTTCAGATCAGTTCACATAATGTTATAGGCCTACCAGTAGCAGGGCCAGGCATGTCCACTATATATACAAAAGTATGTGGACACCTCTTCAAATTAGTAGATTAGGCTATTTCAGCCACACCTGTTGCTGACAGGTGTATAAAATCAAGCAGACCGCCATGCAATCTCCATAGACGAACATTGGCAGTAGAATGACCCGTACTGAAGAGGTCAGTGACTTTCAACAGGGGCACCGTCATAGGATGCCACCTTTCCAACAAGTCAGTTCGTCAAATTCCTGCCCTGCTAGAGCTGCTCCGGTCAACTGTGAATGCTGTTATTGCTGCCCCGGTCAACTGTAAGTGCTGTTATTGTGAAGTGGAAACGTCTAGGAGCAACAACGGCTCAACCGTGAAGTGGTAGGCCACACAAGCTCACAGAACGGGCCCGCCGAGTGCGGAAGCGCATAAAAATGGTCTGTCCTCGGTTGCAACACTCACTACCGAGCTCCAAACTGCAACGTCAGCAAAATAACTGTTCGTCGGGAGCTTCATGAAATTAGTTTCCATGGCCAAGCAGCCGCACACAAGATCATCATGTCCAATGCCAAGCATCGGCTTGAGTGGTGAAAAGCTCGCCACCATTGGACTGTGGAACAGTGGAAATGTGTTCTCTGGAGTTATGAATCACGCTTCACCATCTGGCAGTCCGACGGACGAATCTGGGTTTGGCAGATGGCAGAAAAACGCTACCTGCCCGAATGCATAGCGCCAACTGTAAAGTTTGGTGGAGGAGGAATATTGGTCTGGGGCTGTTCTTCATGGTTTGGGCCCCCTAGTTCTAGTGAAGAGAAATCTTAACTCAACGGTATAAAATTACATTCTAGACGATTCTGTGCTTCCAACTTTGTGGCAACAGTTTGGGGAAGGCCATTTTCTGTTTCAGCATGACAATGTCCCCGTGCACAAAGTGAGGTCCATACAGAAATGGCTTGTCGAGATCGGTGTGGATGAACTTGACTGGCCTGCACAGAGCCCTGACCTCAACCAATCGAACACATTTGGGATGAATTGGAACGTCGACTGCGAGCCAGGCCTAATCACCCAACATCAGTGCCCGACCTCCCTAATGCTCTTGTGGCTGAATGGAAGCAAGTCCCCGCAGCAATGTTCCAACATGTAGTGGAAAGCCTTCCCAGATGAGTGGAGGTTGTTATAGCAGCAAAGGGGGGGACCAACTTCATGTGAATGCCTATGATTTTGTAATGAGATGTTCGACTAGCAGGTGTCCACATACTTTTGGTCATGTTGTATATATAGCCTAATCCAAATCAAATCAAATTGTATTAGTCACAATGTCAGAGCGGCATAGACTAAGATAGAGTAGAATAGTATAGAATACAGTATATACATATGAGATGAGTAATACATAGACTAAGATACAGTAGAATAGTATAGAATACAGTATATACATATGAGATGAGTAATGCCAGATATTTATAGCCGAGGCCAGATACTTTTCACAACATTTCCAACAGAGACCATCAGGTTGGTCGGCATGATTAGTGATCATACTGTAGCTCAAACCTACTGTGACTGTTGAATGTCTGACGACAACCTAACTTTATAATAGTTCGTAGCCTACCTACCAGAATCTGCCCGTCTTTCCTTCAAATCAACACATGTATCTGTCTTCTAATGCAGTGGTGTAAAGTACTTCAGTAAAATACTTTAAAGTGCAACTTAAGGTATTTTTGGGGGAATCTGTCCTTTACTATACTATTTATATTTTTAACAACTTTTACCTTTACTTCACATAAAGAAAATTATGTAATTTTTACTCCGTACATTTTCCCTGACACCCAAAAGTACTCGTTACGTTTTGAATGCTTAGCAGGACAGATAAATGGTCCAATTCACACACTTATCAAGAGAATATCCCTGGTCATCTCTACTGCCTCTTATCTGGAGGACTCACTAAACAGAGAACATCCCTGGTCATCCCTACTGCCTCTGATCTGGCAGACTCACTAAACAGAGAACATCCCTGGTCATCCCTACTGCCTCTTATCTGGCAGACTCACTAAACACAAATGCTTTGTTTTTAAATTATGTCTGAGTGTTGGAGTGTGACCCTGGCTATCCGTACATTTAAATAACAAGAAAATTGTGCCGTCTGGTTTGTTTAATAAAAGGAATTTTCAATTATTACTACTTTACTTTTACTTTTGATACTTAATAATATTTAAAACCAAATAGTTTTAGACTTTTACTGAAGTAGTATTTTACTGTGTGACTTTCACTTTTACTTGAGTCATGTTCTATGAAGGAATCTTTCCTTTTACTCCAGTTTGAGAACTGAGTTCTGTTTCCACCGCTGTTCTAACGTTCCATATGAGACACAGTTTCAACAGACATTCTGGAACTGCGTCGGCTACAAAGTTACTTTACATTTCATATCAGGAAATAAAGTAACGGTCACTGGGTGAATTTGTTTTGCATTGCCCGGCTCCCCGGGAGTACAAAGTTTGAGCATTTTACACCATTCCATTGGTCCTTAAAATAAATGTCCACTCAGCTGTAGCACCGGGCCATGCAAAACGAACTTCCCACTGTCGCAGCGCACTGAGACACAGAGTTCTAAACCCAGACGCGTTTCTTCAAGACATCTCTCTTACATTATTTTTGATAAACATATCATTTACTGGAAACCAAGTTTAGCTGTGTTGTTTTCCTCCAAAATGTGAATTACTGTAGGCCTTTAATAATTGTAAGCAGGCCTACAAACCAAAAAGGTTTTAATTTGAGAATGTTAATTTGTATGCCTCAAATATTAAACTGTCTTAAAATATTTGATGATTAGTTGAATCAGGTGTGTAAGTGCTGGTAAGAACAAAAGGATTGAGAAACCCTGAGATAAACATAAAACCATATCATTGAAAAGCTCCTCCACCATCTTTACCAGACGTTTTACTGATAACATGTCGGCCTACTGATTAGTTTCCACTTTGAAAACTACTGTCTGTCAGCAAATCAACTCAAGTAGCAGTTCTACTAACTAGTAATATCTCATTCCAGGTATTCATTCTCTTACTCTGTCCATTAGAATAAATTATTGTTCAGAAATACTTACTTTATTTTTAAATAATCTCCATATAGTGTTTTCTGCTCTGTCGTCTCAAAATGGATCCTGTACAAAATAACAACTTTACTTTCTGTTTCAGCTCAACCGTCTCCCCACCCTGATAATAAAGTGTTTTATTGGTATCTTCCACAAGATGGCAGAAAACTCCTGCTGTAACTAGACTTTACAACTATGTGTTCTGTTTCATACAGGCAGTGTCCCAGAGGAGGGTGCTGACCTAGGATCAGGTCCCCCCCCTCCATGTAAACTGATTCATTATGATCTAGGATCAGGTCCCCCCCCTCCATGTAAACTAATTCAATATGATCTAGGATCAGGTCCCCCTCTCCATGTAATCTGATTCATTATGATCTAGGATCAGGTCCCCCCTCTCCATGTAATTTGATTCATTATGATCTAGGAACAGGTCCCCCTCTCCATGTAACCTGATTCATTATGTACTCTGATTCATTATGATCTAGGATCAGGTATCCCCTCTTCATGTAATCTGATTCATTATGATCTAGGATCAGGTCCCCCTCTCCATGAAATCTGATTCATTATGATCTAGGATCAGGTATCCCCTCTTCATGTAATCTGATTCATTATGATCTAAGATCAAGTCCCCCCTCTCCATGTAATCTAATTCATTATGATGTAAAAGGCTAAACTGATCCTAGATCAGCTCTCCTACTCTTTATGAATACTGTCACAGGTGACTTTTCAAGATGAGGATCATGATTTGTAAAACAAGCTTTATTCATTAACAATCAATTAATAACTTTCGGCAATGTCTTCAGTAACCGAGTATTCCAGGCACTCTCTTTTTATGAACCAGTTGCTATTAAATAAAGAACATACTGCTTTATAGATCCCAACCTGACAAACAATTGTTTGGGCCTTACTTTGAGCACTTGCATTGGGCCTCCATTGAGTCTCCATGTGTCAAGCAGTACAGAGAAACACCCTCTAGATGAGAGCAGAGGCTCTTGGATCTACCCTGTCTAACCACCAGTTTAGTGCCCTTGTTCCATCAATATGTCCATACTACTTTCACAACCAATTAGAGGTCTTGACCAGCAATGTCCCATTGGGCTCAACCAAGCCGAGAGTGAGGTTCTAGAAAGAGGACTGACTTTCATACCAACTCCTAAACAGGTGGACTGCTGGGAGCTCCGGAGGGATCTACACGTCTATCATAGAGGGTTGAAGTTATCAGATCATTTTGAATATGAAACAGATTTTCCTCATATACTATTTCCAAACCCCTCACATTGGGAACCTCAGTTGGAGTCAGTGTCAGAAACTATACAGACTCTTATACGTAGGGATGTGGCTTCCTTTTCACAATTCAGAACCAAACTGATTCATTATGATGTAGGATCAGGTCCCCCCCTCCATGTAATCTGATTCATTATGATCTAGGATCAGGTCCCCCTCTCCATGTAATCTGATTCATTATGATCTAGGATCAGGTCCCCCCTCTCCATGTAATCTGATTCATTATGATCTAGGATCAGGTCCCTCCTCTCCATGTAATCTGATTCATTATGATCTAGGATCAGGTACCCCTCTCCATGTAATCTGATTCATTATGATCTAGGATCAGGTCTCCCCGTAGTCTGATTCATTATGATCTAGGATCAGGTCCCCCTGTGCATGTAATCTGATTCATTATGATCTAGGATCAGGTCCCCCCTCTCCAAGTAATCTGATTCATTATGATCTAGGATCAGGTACCCCTCTCCATGTAATCTGATTCATTATGATCTAGGATCAGGTCTCCCCGTAGTCTGATTCATTATGATCTAGGATCAGGTCCCCCTGTGCATGTAATCTGATTCATTATGATCTAGGATCAGGTCCCCCCTCTCCATGTAAACTGATTCATTACGATGTAGGATCAGGTTCCCCCGTCCATGTAATCTGATTCATTATGATTGTTTTGTCTCATGTCTCTTTATAGCCTAGGGGTATTGCTTATTGTATTTCTTACATCTTAATATATTGACTTTTATATCAACCCTCTATCCCAGAAACCCCCAGCTATGTTCAGGATACTGATGAATGAAGGGTTTATTACTATTGTAGTACTGACTTTTATATCAACCCTCTATCCCAGAAACACCCAGCTATGTTCAGGATACTGATGAATGAAGGGTTTATTACTATTGTAGTACTGACTTTTATATCAGCCCTCTATCCCAGAAACACTCAGCTATGTTCAGGATACTGATGAATGAAGGTTTATTACTTTTGTAGTACTGACTATTATATCAGCCCTCTATCCCAGAAACACCCAGCTATGTTCAGGATACTGATGAATGAAGGGTTTATTACTATTGTAGTACTGACTTTTATATCAACCCTCTATCCCAGAAACACCCAGCTATGTTCAGGATACTGATGAATGAAGGTTTATTACTTTTGTAGTACTGACTATTATATCAACCCTCTATCCCAGAAACACCCAGCTATGTTCAGGATACTGATGAATGAAGGGTTTATTACTATTGTAGTACTGACTTTTATATCAACCCTCTATCCCAGAAACCCCCTGCTATGTTCAGGATACTGATGAATGAAGGGTTTATTACTATTGTAGTACTGACTTGTATATCAGCCCTCTATCCCAGAAACCCCCAGCTATGTTCAGGATACTGATGAATGAAGGGTTTATTACTATTGTAGTACTCTTTTTATTAACTTAACTACTGACTTGTTCTATTGTTGTTGCGTTGTCAAGAGGTTAACCTGCAAGGAAGCATTTCACTGCACTGTGTCCTCCATGTATATGACAAATAAACACACTGTGTACTCCATGTATATGACAAATAAACACACTGTGTACTCCATGTATATGACAAATAAACACACTGTGTACTCCATGTATATGATAAATAAACACACTGTGTACTCCATGTATATGACAAATAAACACACTGTGTACTCCATGTATATGATAAATAAACACACTGTGTCCTCCATGTATACGACAAATAAACACACTGTGTACTCCATGTATATGACAAATAAACACACTGTGTACTCCATGTATATGACAAATAAACACACTGTGTACTCCATGTATATGACAAATAAACACACTGTGTACTCCATGTATATGACAAATAAACACACTGTGTACTCCATGTATATGACAAAAAAACACACTGTGTACTCCATGTATATGACAAATAAACACACTGTGTACTCCATGTATTTGACAAATAAACACACTGTGTACTCCATGTATATGACAAATAAACACACTGTGTACTCCATGTATATGACAAATAAACACACTGTGTACTCCATGTATGTAACAAATAAACACATTTGAACTGAGAAGGGAAGGTGGAGGGCAGCCAGAAAGGGAGGGGAAAATATGGCCAGATAAATTACAGTATGTCTCCTCAAATGTTATGGATTCTAAACATCTCACATTAGCTGGTAGAACTGAGGAAATAAATTAATCATAGAGGTCTTATAACTTATTACGTTCAACAGGTCCATTGTTTTGTCTCATGTCTCTTTATATTCATGTAGCCTGGGGGCCATGTAATCTGATTCATTATGATTGTTTTGTCTCGTGTCTCTTTATATTCATGTAGCCTGGGGGAAATGTAGCTGTATTGAAATGACCTTGTTTTATAACCTTCTTTGTTGCTCAGTGGTACTTCAATTATCCTGACCACGTCCAGTTTTTTCACACAGTAATGCTCCAGCATCCACTCAGAGATTATGCATCTAATGCATTCCTCAAATACTGCAGAGTTGTTAAGCAAGTCCCTGAGATGGTCCTGTTCAACCACATGTATTAGTTTATTTGTCAGATGAAACCTGAGGGGATCACTGTAGTGTCATAATGCATCAACAATGGTTCTGAGGTCCTCAACAATGTTATTCTGTACCGTAGCTGGGATGCAGTGTTCTTTCCTGATTTACTAAATAAAAAGACAGATATTGTTTTAGAGACCTTCAATTAGCTGCTCAGTGTTGATCTCTGTGGCTTGAACATATTCAGCCTCTGGCAGACTCTCTACATCGCTCATGTCATCTTCAATGGGATCAGTCCCAGTCTCAAATTCATCATGAGGACAATTCTCATCTAAGTTGTCTCTTAAAAGCTCTCTGTGGTTTTGGTAGATGTGTGACCGATAGGTGCTGAAACATCTATTTGTTTTCCCACACCCATTAACTCCACAGGTAATTAGAACATGTGGTTCATGCTGGAGATAGAGGACAATATGTGTGAGTCGTCTGGACACAGAGAAAGTTTGCTCGTTGCAAAGTGGACTATTGAATAGAGTTGGCATTCTTCAGAAAGATTGTGACCCTTGGAATGATGGGATGGAATCATGGAGATCATTGGTACTCAGCCACTTGCAGACATCATCAAGGGACCAGTCTTCCACAGCCACACTCTAATTCAAGTTGACACTAAAAGCAAAAGTGAAATGTATTAGTGTTGAGGCTAAAACAAGACATTAATTATTATTTGACCCTGCTGGTCATCTATGAACATTAGAACATCTTGGCCATGTTCTGTTATAATCTCATCCCGACAACAGCCAGAAGAGGACTGGTCACCCCTCATAATGAGCATTTTATAGCTGATATTATTCATTTCTATCCCCCCAGCAGGGATTTTTTGCATGTTTCAGTGTGAAAAAAGTGTCCCCTTTTTGGGCCCTCACCAGTAGGCAACCCTGTTGTCATGGTCACCAGTTAGCATCACTGTTGTCATGGTCACCAGTTAGCATTCATGTTGTCATGGTCACCAGTTAGCATCCCTGTTTATGGATTATAAAAAATAAAAAAAATGTATTAAAATTTTTGTAAAATATTTTATTTATTTATTCATAATACAAAAATCTACTTACATTGCTGCATCAAACATGTCTAGCAAACCAAACACAGGTATTAACAATGCTCAAACATACAAAAATATCAATACAAATAAAATAATACAAAAAATAAACAAATTAAGTGCAATTATATTCACTCTGAAAATATCTTATTATAATGATTCATGAAGATGTTATTCTTGTTGTTATTCACTAGGGTTAGTGTTTTAATAAGATAATTAAATTCAATCAGGAAAAATTGGTAATTTTGGTATAGAATTTTGGAATCTTTGTTTGTGTATAAAGTATTTGGCAACAAGAATAAAAAAATTAACAATCATTTCAGTGGTTTTGTTATCATTGCAATAGTAACATATTATATATTTTATGTTAAAAATATAGCAAGTGTTCATAATGGTAAATAAGTACTTTGCAAGGTTTTCCCAAAATTCTGACACAAATTTACATTCAAAGAACAAGTGAGACAGATTCTCACCTTTTCCACAGAAAACGCAGATATCATCAATAGCCACACATTTGGAAATTATAGAATTACATGGATATATCTTATGTAAAATGTTGAAGTGCACTTCCTTAACTGTGTTTGGTATACAGTATTTATAAGGCCTTAACCATGCATTTTTCCAGACAATGTCAGGAATAAGCGTGTTCCAGAAAAACTTTCCTCTCGGTGTAAGTTGGTTTTGTGAATGAAGAATTTGTGTTATATATTTATTACAACAAGATCTCTCAAGTAAGCCCACGCCTTCCAATCTGAGTTCTGGATAAACTTTGTGATCATTCCCAAAATTAAGATGACTTTTCATAAGTGTAGTTAGACCACTGGGAACAGCTTTGATCACAGAAATAAACTCTCTGAAAGGTATTGGAAACTCTTTCAATGTTATAAATTGTTCATATGTGAGAATATTACCCTTGTTGTCGAAAATATCAAGAACAAAGTCAATATTCCTCTCATGCCAGCTGGGGTAGAACAATGACTTATTCCTTACAGTTATGTCTGAATTATTCCACAAAAGAGCTTTATGAGGGGAAAAATTGTGCAGGAAACATATTTTCCAGGCCAGTAAAGCTTGTTGGTGAAACCGAGCCAATTTAGCAGGTAATCTTTCAGGAATATAATTACATTTCAGTAAAAATTGAAGACCTCCCAATTTATTAAACACATTATTTGGAATGAAATACCATATTGAATCAGTATCGATCATTTTTTCAACCAGTTTATCTTGAAAGTGTTATTTATGTCAACAAAATGCAACACTTCTAGACCGCCTTCAGCTCTTTTGTTAGAAAGGACAGATTTATTTTGTTTGTGAGACTTATTTTTCTAGATGAAGTCAAGAAAGGTCTTATTGATCTCTTTACAAGTAGCTGGATTTACACATAACGATAATGAGGGGTACACAAAACCAGACAGTCCCTCTGCCTTGGACAGAAGTACTCTCCCAAGTATAGAAAGTTATCTTTGTAGCCAATTATTAAATATATTTTTAGTTCTCTTAATTTTAGGAGAGAAACCAAGACGCAGCATAGTTCGTGTTCAACATGTTTAATAAAAGACGAATAAACGTGAACACTACACAATACAAAATAACAAACGTGGCAAAACCGAAACAGTCCTATCTGGTGCATAGAACACAAAGACAGAAGACAACCACCCACAAACCCCAACACAAAACAAGCTACCTAAATATGGTTCCCAATCAGAGACAATGACTAACACCTGCCTCTGATTGAGAACCATATCAGGCCATACATAGAAATGGACAAACTAGACACTCAACATAGAATGCCCACCCAGCTCACGTCCTGACCAACAGTAAAACAAAGAAAACACAAAAGAACTCTGGTCAGAACGTGACAAGATTTCACATTTAGAAACATTCAGCATTAATCCTGATGCAATAGAAAATGCAGTTATAGCATTAAGGGCTTGTGCCACCTGGTCTTTGTCTCTTAAGAAAAGAGTAGTATCATCAGCCAGTTGGGAAATTTTGATTTCTTTGTTAAAAATGGTTAAGCCATACAAATTTGCATCATTCAGAATATCTAGAGATAGAAGTTCCACAACCAAAATAAATAAAAATGGCGAAATTGGGCATCCCTGTCGTACACTTCTGTTGATACTAAATCTTTTGGAAGTATTAAGGTTTAGTAGCACAGAACTATTTATATCTTTGTAAAACATGCGAATTACTTTAATAAAATTTTCCCCAAATCCAAAAAGTAAAAGAGAAATTCATGTTCAATTGTGTCAAAGGCTTTACAGAAGTCCAGAAATAGGACAACCGCATCTGAGTCAATTGCATCTGAGTAATCTATAAGGTCCAAGACTAAACTAATGTTAGAGCTTATGTGACGGCCCTTCATAAATCCTGTTTGAGTCTCATTTATAATGGTATCTATTCATTTCTTTAATCTTTTGGCATAAACCAGAGCAATCAATTTGTAATCAACATTTAATAAAGTAATTGGTCTCCAATTGTCAATGAGAGAAGGGTCTTTATCAGGCTTCGGAATCAATGAAATAAGGCCCTGTTTCATAGTGGAGACCATTTCCCCATTTTTAATGCAATCTTGAAACATATTGAAAATCGGGTCTTCTAGCAACTCACAAAACTGTCTATAGAATTCAACTGACAGGCCATCGGGGCCAGGTGATTTCCCTTTTTTCATTGAATTCAGAGCCTCTCTAATTTCACCAATTGACAGAGGTGAATCGCAAACTGAGTGGAAATCATCCTCAATTACTGGGACACAATTCTGAATGTGGCAAATGTAACTTTCACAACCATCTTCCTGAAATTGAGAGCTGTAAAGGTTTTCATAAAAGGAATTGACAAATGATGATATTGTAATGGGATCTTTGCATAAAACATTGTTAATTCTTCAGATAGATTATCTTTCTTTAGAAAACTGTCAAGCTTGCTCATCATCTCCTTTTCTCTGTGGTTCTTTAATTGCATCAGCTCTTTGGCGCGTTTAATGGCTACCACTCTGACTTTATATTTGAAAAATTCCCATCTACTTCTTCCATGACCCAAGTCTTTTCTTGCAAAAATATCTTTATCTGATGATTTGATGTTTTCAATCAGTATCTTTAAGAAGTGCATTGTTTCATTTCCAAAACCCTCGAGTACCTTTTGATTTTTTAGTAGCTTGTAAATTCAGGGAAATCAAGTGACGATCAGAAAAGGGAGCCAACTGATGATCTACATCTATAACAAATTGTAACAAAAAAGGGGAAATTAGGAATAAATCTCTTCTAGATTTACGTGACATAGTTTTGTTGGAACAGATATAATCCTTAGCATCCGGATTGAAATAACGCCAGGCATCCTCAACACAGAGATCCTTGCATAATGTAATGATAATGTTACTATTTTGAGGGTTTTGACTCGTTCTAGGAGGAAAACGACCAGCAGATGCATCAGGTGTTACATTAAAATCTCCTGAAATAATTAGAAAAGCCTCTGAGTATTTGTTGCTTAAATCCTGTACTTTCCTGGTAAATTGGGTAAAAAGGGTCTTATTAGGAGCATGTGAGTTATGTCCGTATACATTACAGATGATGAAAATAGCATTGTCATGTTTAACAGTTACTATGACCCATCTGCCATCTTGTGAAGATGTGGATTCTAGAATGTCACCTTTAAACTTGTGAATAAGTGTCAAAACACCAGCAGAGTGATTTGATCCATGACTGAAATAGGCCATATCTCCCCATTGTGCTTTCCAACATTTCAAATCACTTTCACCCGAATGAGTTTCCTGAAGAAGGACAAAATCTGCGTTACTGCGTTCACAGTATAAAAATAAAGCTTTCCTTTTTGTAGGATTTCTCAAACCCCTAGCATTCAGACTAATGATATTGAGTGAATTGAAAACGAACTCCTGCATTAAAAAAGAAAGAACACAAATTAGATAACAAGTATTAACGTGAACAATAAAACAAACAGTGAACCTTGAGAGGATTACTCGACGGAAAACTACGCTCAGCTGAGGTAGCGGTGGTTAACAGAATAACACATCTATTTACTTCCTTTTCTTGGCAAGTGTTCATCAGTTGTAGTTCGAACGGTACGTGTATAATTGGCAGTACATTAACTGTACTCATGGTAGTACTCACAGTTCCAGTTTGGTTCATGTCAACAGAGTTACCCAGTAATCATTCTTCCTTCGATAAACGCGTGTGGGCCCTTGAACCCCGCCTTCTTTCCCTCTTGTCGCGCCTTCTGTATAAGCGGCCAGTTTCTCTCTGGCAGCCTGATCCTGCGGTATCCGAGCTTCTTTGATGCGGAGTTTCTTCTGGTCCAGAAACGTGTTCCCCTTGGCCATTTTCCATATGATGTCCCTGTAATGGCGCTTAGTTAAGCGCAAGATGATATTGCGAGGGGGTCCATCAGATCTTCGTTTCCCAAGTCGATGTACCACATCAATCACGTCTCTTAGCCTGTCTTTGATGCATGGTGCCACTTTTCCCAGGATATTAATGACTACTTCTCTAATATCCTCTCCCTCTACCTCTTTTACACCTTGGATTTTCACATTCCACCTGCGAGAGTACCTTTGAAGTTCAGCTACATTCTCACACAGCTCATTATTTTGGGATTGCATTTTCTTCAGCTCATTCTCTAGGAACGTTATCTTATCCTTGTTCTCGCTCACAATTTTGTGTAGTTGATTGACAGTTTCTGACAAATTATCGATCGTCTTTGATGTTTCTTCTGTAGCCCGCTCTACGGGGGACACTTTGGAGAGCGTGGCGTCTTGTTTAGTAGACAGGGACTGGATTGCAGGGAAAAGTTCCGACATGGAAATGTTTTCTTTTACTTTTTTCACCGGTGGATTTTTACTTGGGGTCTGAGGATAAGAGTTTGCAAGGATTTCATCCTGGTCAGTTTTGTTCTTTCTCTTGCTTGAGATCGCGGCTTCTTGTGTATCCATGCTGCTCTGGTTCTCGTTGTGGCTAGCTAGCATGTCAGCCGTCTTCTGCGAGAATTGGATATTTCGTCTCCTTTTGTCTTTCTGTCGTGTTCTTCCCATTCAACTTGACAAAAACTAACTCTAAACTTCTCCCATGTCCATAAAAAAAGTTATAGTTAGTTTCTTTCAATATTAATAGCCAATATTTGACTGTTAACCACCTAACCCTCAATATTGCTTTGAAGAGCGAGAAAACACTCCCTCTCACAGCGACGCCATCTTGGCCTCCATCCTGTATTCTGATTAAGTCAACAATACCTCTAGGCATATCTGACGTCATGTATTTGATATATTTATGTGAAGGTTAATTTCCATATTGACATCAGTTCATTGTGTTTGAGGACGGTTCACTGACGGGTTTTCAACGGATAGATTAGATTAGACTAGTTTAACAGTTACAGAGCAGCTACAGTAGCCTATCAGAACAGCTGCAGTAGCCTATCAGAACAGCTGCAGTAGCCTATCAGAACAGCTGCAGTAGCCTATCAGAACAGCTGCAGTAGCCTATCAGAACAGCTGCAGTAGCCTATCAGAACAGCTACAGTAGCCTATCAGAACAGCTGCAGTAGCCTATCAGAACAGCTGCAGTAGCCTATCAGAACAGCTGCAGTAGCCTATCAGAACAGCTGCAGTAGCCTATCAGAACAGCTGCAGTAGCCTATCAGAACAGCTGCAGTAGCCTATCAGAACAGCTGCAGTAGCCTATCAGAACAGCTGCAGTAGCCTATCAGAACAGCTGCAGTAGCCTATCAGAACAGCTGCAGTAGCCTATCAGAACAGCTGCAGTAGCCTATCAGAACAGCTGCAGTAGCCTATCAGAACAGCTGCAGTAGCCTATCAGAACAGCTACAGTAGCTTATCAGAACAGCTACAGTAGCCTATCAGAACAGCTACAGTAGCCTATCAGAACAGCTGCAGTAGTCTATCAGAACAGCTGCAGTAGCCTATCAGAACAGCTGCAGTAGCCTATCAGAACAGCTGCAGTAGCCTATCAGAACAGCTGCAGTAGCCTATCAGAACAGCTGCAGTAGCCTATCAGAACAGCTGCAGTAGCCTATCAGAACAGCTGCAGTAGCCTATCAGAACAGCTGCAGTAGTCTATCAGAACAGCTGCAGTAGTCTATCAGAACAGCTGCAGTAGTCTATCAGAACAGCTACAGTAGCCTATCAGAACAGCTACAGTAGCCTATCAGAACAGCTGCAGTAGTCTATCAGAACAGCTACAGTATTACAGGCGCACACCCTTAGTCAACGGACTACACATAATGGCTGAAGACAGCCAGGTAAGGTTAATTTTAGCCTACGTTTAACGAGCTTTAGAGTTTTCCTAATTCCATCTTGTTCTAATAGCAAGTCTGCCTTAAGTGCAGAAACCGTGGTTGATATTAGAAAATATGTATGATTGGAAGTTTAGGCAAGTAATTAAATTGGGTAATTGTTGTGGGATGTTAGCATACCATACTGCGCGTGTAGCATTAGTGCCATGGAGGATTGTGCAGGCCGGCAGGTTGCTACAGTTTCCTAGTAGCATGTACGCTTTAGGGATCAGATCTGGATGACTTTTTCACCTGAACTGCTCATTGGCTGTCAGCAAGCAGGATGTGTAGCTGGGCTCTGCAATAACTAGCTCCCAGAGCAATTACAAATAACTATTCTTGTTTTAATAGCGTCATTAGAACTAGCAACATGACAGTCAAGTCACCTCAGTAGAAACGCTATGTGTTGGATTCGTCCATGTCTTGCTAAATGACCTAGCTACCAGAACAGCTGTGGAGAATTTCTACTGCAGTTTTAAGGGATCTCTCTGAAGGTTTTAGATGATACAGTGGTGCTTCGTCCTCTGGATGAAGAATCATACATCTCGGCTTGGCTTCATTGCATTATTATTTGGGAAACGTTGACATGCCATTTGTGTTGACGGATGGATGAAAATAATGTAATTATAGTATCGTTATACATAGGCTAGCAGGAAAATCCGCATGAGATACCCATAGAACTGAGCCCTGCTCCATTTCAGCACCATGCCGCGGTCTCAGGTGCTGCCCAGACTCGAAACATTTCAGCACCATGCCGCGGTCTCAGGTGCTGCCCAGACTCGAAACATTTCAGCACCATGCCGCGGTCTCAGGTGCTGCCCAGACTCGAAACATTTCAGCACCATGGCCCGGTCCCCTGACGCCTAGAAACGTGTCAGCACTATGCAGCGGACAATAGTGCTGAAATAGTTAAAGCCCCCTAGAACGTCATTGATTTTAAATTATTGTAAGTGCAAGTTGTTATAATTTATTGCATGTCCTAGTTTTGCAGCTTTGCAACCTCAGAATTATAGCTAATGGATTGCAGCGAGTTACGTGTTTGTGCATGGTGATGAATGAGGATGCTTGATAAACCATAAATTAAATGCAACAACGTGCACTTACAAATATTTTCGTTTGGCAGAACTTTGACAAGCTATGATCTGTTTTCTAATGACATTGACAATTCATATAGACATTACACTTCGGCCTAATTGTGACATCATGTGTGTATGACATCTGTGAAGAATGCCCTGGCTTCAGCCAATCGGAATCGAGTATTCAACAATGCTTTGGCATAATTCAAGGACGTTCATATTCACTTCAGTTGTCTGCCGATGGTTCACTGACGTTTTTTCAAAGGAAGTATTAGTATTACCTCTAAACAGCCTACAACAATAAGCTACACATCATGTCAGGCGACAGCCAGGTATGGTTCATTTAGCCTATTTTGAGTTGAGAGGAGAAATTACTAACAATATAGTAGGTCACTACCACAGCAATAGGTCTCACTGGTTTGATCCATGGACTGAAATCTGACCACTATTGCCGTTTTGTTTGAAATAGGAGAGAATCATTTGTTTGATAAAGTCACAACCTTGGACTGATATTGACCTCTCATTTATCCACCAGAACGTGAAATGGGAGGATCATCCGGATGACCAAAATAAAGTTGTGGAGAATATGAAGGAGGAAACAGAGACACATGAGACCAACAAGGACAGGACAGGAGGCAAGGTAAGAAATATGCTGTCCTTTACACATCCTCTGCCTACTCAGGCACAGATCTAGGATTAGTTTACTATCACTAAATCCTAACCTTAAAGCATTAGGAGACACTACACTGACCTTAGATCTGCTATGAGACCTATAATCTGTTGTCATGTAGGCTAAACGTAAGTCCAGTGGCCGTGCCAAGAAGACTTCCGTGGAGGAGGACAGCAGCATTGGTGCAGGTCCGAGATTACTTAATGTTGGGTTCAGGTTGTGTTCAAATTCATCAGCACTGATCTGAGAAGATAGTATCTATATAGGTGAAAGCAATATAGTGGAGGCCCGCAGAGAGATGTGCTTTTACCTGTCCAGTGCAATCAAATCACTAAAGGTGAAGGAAATGAGGAATAAAGTTCAGACTCAACTTTAGATTTCTCTTTGCGGTTTCCCAGAGTCTTCTCAGACACCCGGGTGTGGTTTCTGGGAAAGGGGATCTATCATTGAGCAGCTGGAGAAGGAGGCTCAGAGGACTCTAATGCCTTCTCTCAAGATTGGGACATGCTGTGCCCCAATCCTCCTCTCTTTCCTGAGGAGTCTAACTGATGAGCAAGTTCCATGTCTTTTTCCAACCTCACATACAACTTATCTGAATTTATAGTCATAGTGCACCTTCTAACCACAAATGGGATTTTAAACACTACACCTAACCCTAACATCACTGTAACCACACCCCTAACTCTTGCTGTAAATCAAGAACAAAATGACTCATGTACTTGCTAATAGCTTAATTAAATACACTTTTATTATCCCTAACATGGCTATCTAGTGACTCCACTAACTCAACACCAGTGTGCAGCTAAAATATGTTTCCTTTCTTTTCTTTGCTCTAGCCAATGGAGAGTGATTCAGCATGGCATGAAAAATAACGTAAGTCTCTCCACATAAGGTTCTGGTCAAAAGTTGTGCACTATATATATATATAGGGAATGGTGTCATGGAATTGGTTGATTGGCAAAAACATTACTCTGTTTGTTGGTCATAGCTGACATTCGAGCAGCTCTCCATGCTGTGTCTGAAGATTGTTAAGGTCGTGACCCAGACAGCCCTCCGCATTCTCCTACCAGCGCTAGCTCGTATCATGGGGGTGAACCTGAGGAGTGGGGCAACCTCCCCAGAATCCCAGTGCTCTCTGACAGGGTCTGAGGATTCCTTAGGCAGTCTGGATGAGAGAGAGAAAAGGCTGCTGATCAGTGAGATGAACTACTGGACTAAGGAGAGGAGGAGGAATGGCAGTGCAGGGTGCCGCCAAAAATCCACTCGCAGAACCTCATCATGCTGGTCGCCTAAGAGGTATGTTCACAGCAATATTTGAATTTAATAATTTCAAGACCTGACCCATACTTATCATGAATTATTAACTTGGAATTCATACCTTGTAGTTTTAAGTTCTGGTCAGAAATGTTGCCCCTGAGGGGGTAGGTCCAGGTGAAAGTAATTTTTAACTGGGTAAGCCATAAAGTAGTCTATGAATAAATAGATCAGGTACATGCCTTTCAGAATTAGTCAAATTCTGATGTCGTATAAACATAAAACTCAGACAAAAAATTGTGTCAGTTGGCTTTAGGCTTCTAGAACTACGATGGTATGAGAAGTAAACCATCATTGCTCTAATTTGGTTTTCAGGCTCACTAATGACCCAGATAAGATACCAGTTGGTCACATTTGCATGGCATAAGTGGTGATTGTGTGTTTATCTTCAAGGTCCCAGACCTCATTGCAGAGCTTGCCTGCAACTAGAGAGGCTCCCCTCATGGAGGAGCCTCTGAAGGCTCTTTTTGGGGTAACGGAAGAGAGCCTCCTGATATCCCTGGTTGAGGGTCACTCCAACCCCACCTCCTCCAGCTCCTCCGAGTTGAGCTGTGCTATCGTGGGGGAGGTAGTACACCAGCTTAACTCTGGCCTCTCAGTGGCCATTCAGGCCAGCTCGGGGAGTTGCCCCCCTATGGACAGGCAGGACATAGCAGCAGGCAAGGAGGTCATTCGGGTAGCCTCGGTGCAGATCCTGGCCGAGCTACAGAGCAAAACGTCTGAGCCAGAGTGGGTAGGGTTTATCGAGCCCCTCATGGACCCTGTGACCGATGATGTGCTGGATGCCATTGTCGGCACAATGGACAAAATGGCACAGGACTTCAACATCCTCTTGGATCTGGCCAAGAAGATGACAATCTTGGGGTCTACATTTCTGACCAATCTTCAATGTGACCTTGATGTTGAGTGTCCATCTGGGAAAGAAGGAACCACTCACTTTCTCAAAGAGACTGGATCCTCTACCAGTGTGGTGGCCAGAAAGCTTCAGACCCTCTCTAGCCCCGACTTTCAGTCTAAAGCCCTCAAGGCGGTGAGCACCATCCTTACAAGGAAAGTCAGCAGCTCTTCTGGCATGGCTCCTTCCTCTAGGCCTTCTAGTGCTGCTCCTAGCCTTACTGAAGCACCCCTGAATACCAGCTCTACAGCCCTGACATCTGTAACCTCCACTGCCACAGTGATTGTTAAGGCATTTGTGGGAGGCATGGAGACGATAGCATCATTTGAAGGCACATGTGAAGCATTTGATTGGCCAGTTCCTGTAAATGACCACAAAACAGGGTCTTCACAGAAGATAACCTTCTCTCCAGCCCGCACACTCTACGGCCTAATACGAGCAAAGCTGAGGGACCTTTTAACTCTATCCGCTCGAGAAGAAGGTGTGGCTAAGGACGCTTCTCTTCAGGAGTATTCAGACACCCTGGAAAAGGCAACTGTTTCAACTGTTGAGGTCCAGTTACCCAGCACCAAACTTAGTAGAGTTCCCAGTGAGAGCCAACCAATACCAGCTCTCTGTCTCTCCAATCTGGATACCAGTACTCAAGAAGTTCTTAGCAGTGTTTTTTCCATCTACAAGTCAGTTATCAAAAGTGGAGAGTAAATCCTTGGACGTTGTCAGTTCATCTGATGACTCCCTGGAGGCTTGTTGGTTTGTTGATGGTGTCCTATCAGAGCTTGATGACTATACTATTTCCCAGTCACCCTCACCCAATGAAGACTTGAGTGTGAGTACTCAATGTTCTCAACTGAGCTCAGAAGAGAGTGTCAGAATCACACAGTCCTCTACTAGTCTGATTCAGAGCATTAAGAAGCTCTCTAGCAATGACTTTCAGACTCAGGCAGAAGAGGCAGTGAGTAAAGTGCTGATGAGATCTTCAGTCTTCAGAAAAGTCCGCAGGCTGGCTTATCATCTAGCTCGCCATCAGAGATTGCCTCCATGTCCTCTCAAAATACAGCCTCTGGATTAGTGGAAACCTTTGTCAAAGGAATGGCGACTATTTTCCAGAATAATGAGTCCACTGGCACTGTGCTACTGGAAAGAAGTGGGAAAGTTTCGCAGTGCTCCCACGGGGGCTCCCAACTGGATGATACTGAATTGAGTGTTAAAATATCAGAGGAGAAGCTTTGGTCAACAGCTAAGACCATCTGCGTCAGTATGAAGAACACACTTAAGGATTTCTTCACAGGGCTGAAGCCATCCGGATCCGAAAGGACAGAAAATGCTTCTTCCAAAGAGACCCTTGGGGAAATCCTGGTTGCTATCCAGAGTGAAATCTCAAACTTAGGGCGAATGAAGGATTCCAGGGAGCTCCTTCAGATCAACGATATGGTAGGAACTATGCTGAAGGAGGTTGAGAAAAGTGAGGATGACAGTGAAGAAGTCTGCCAAGACATCCCTAGAACCTGTTCATCTTTGTCCACTTCTTTAAAGGGTCGTAGTTCCTTGTCCAGCTCTTCAAAGGGTCCTAGGTCAGAGTGTGAGTTAGAGATCAACCTCCCTGGCACTCCCATCCCTGACGAAGTGCCTTTTGATCTGACCTGCCTCATAGTCAGGAGCTCCTGCATCGACATCAGGGACTCTAAAATGCCAGAGATTTCTACAGGTGACCTAAAGACAAAGATGATGGCGCACACAGATGAACCCCTGCATCGTAACAGTCCAATGAATGACAGCAGCCGACCACCGAGTGCTAAAGCCTCTTTTCGTTCATCCACTCCGTCTTTCACCAGCAAGGGAACCTCTTTGGTACCAAAGGGAGATGGGATTGACATTGAAGAGAAGGAGGTGTGCATCCCCAGCAGCTCTGGCCATCTGAGGGAGCTCTTAATCACCCCGGACATCAGCAGTGCCACTGCATTCCTACTGCAGTACTTGATGGACTCCAGCAAAGATGATGTCATGTGTTTGGTCACCATACTGGTGATACGGTTGCTGTCGAAGATCAGACCCTCAGCCCTAGATGGACCCTCCCAACAGGCAGCAGACATGACAGAAACATCTCAGCAACTCATCAGACAAGTCTTGTCTGAGTTCTGTGCTGCATCCAGATTCTCCAGGACACAGGCATATTCCCAGAAGCTGCACATCCACAGGGTGTTCAGAGGTGTACATAAAAACCTCATGGAGGAGTTTGGCTCTTATAACACCCTGCAAGCAGCTATTTCCTCCCAGGACCCTGCATTTGACAGAGTCCTGGTAAAGTCCTTGACCCAGCAGCTGGTACAGGGATGCAAGGAGGCGTCAAGACCAGCTTCTACTGCAACAAACCCATCAGACCAGGCTGAGACAGAGAGGGGGGCTGAGCAGAAACCAAGAAGGAGCTTCCTTTGCTTTTCAATGACCAAACTCAGGATCAACTTCAAGGTATAGCAGGGAGTTAGCATTGTGTTGTTGTTCCAGTTAGGTGCTGATGTTATTGATGTGGCTATGATAAGACAAATACATGCCATAAATATGTTTTATTCATCACTAAATTGTTGCCTTGGATTCAGAAGTGTTCCATTTATTTATTTATTCTCTGGACCATTTTCTTTCCCTTTCTCTGTTAGCGTTCCAAGAGAGGAAACAAAAAGGACTGCCATTCAGTCCAGGAACAGACTGAGATTCCCTCTACTGATGGACATTGCATAGGTAAGGATGTTTTAGAGCTCTGCTATAGCTTGTAGTTTTGTTTAGGTGTGTGTTAGAAACATAGAGTATGCCTACCAAACTCATAGCACTGTTATTTTTCAACGTTATTATACTGTATTTCTCTCTCTCGCTCAATTTCTCTTTCTCTCTTACCCCATCCATTTCTCTTGTGTTTCTAGCTCCAGTTGGAGAGGTTTCTCCCTCCATATCTCAGCCTATCAAAAAACGATCCTTGATTGTCAGGGTCTTTTCAGCAATGATGAAGCCATTCAGGTGCTTCACCAAGAAGAACCTGTAACCTGTTACGCTGCATGAACAACTACTTTTGGAACAGCAAGACTTTTGACAAGAGGAATTTCTGCATGTTTACCCTTTCAAAGTCTATTTGATCAAATAAATGCAAATTATTTTACAAGAGTTTCAAGTGTTTTGGATGATTGGTAGCACTGAAGCAGCTTTTCTCAGAGAAATGTGCTAGTTCCCCCTTGGTTACACATTTATTGTGCAGTTTTTGAGTTGGCAGGACTTGGGGTGGCAAGTAGCATTGTGGTTAGAGCGTTGGGCCAGTAACCGAAAGGTTGCTAGATCAAATCCCTGAGCTGACAAGGTAAAAATCTGTCATTCTGCCACTGAACAAGGCAGTTAACCTGCTGTCATTGTAAATAAGAATTTGTTCTTAACTGACTTGTCTAGTAAAATATAATAACCAGAGCTTGTCTCTAATACAATAGTTGCTGCATAGACCGTCAGATAACCAGATGTTCTCTATTCATTTAGTTAGATTGATAAGAGCTTATTAGCAGCAAGGGGAAAACACATAGAGGAGAATTAGCTATCTGCAGCTAGATCAACCCTCAGATGTTATCTGTATGTTGAATATTTTTATTTATTTTTTTATTTTTTTTATTTCACCTTTATTTAACCAGGTAGGCTAGTTGAGAACAAGTTCTCATTTGCAACTGCGACCTGGCCAAGATAAAGCATAGCAGTGTGAACAGACAACACAGAGTTACACATGGAGTAAACAATAAACAAGTCAATAACATGGTAGAAAAAAAAGAGAATCTATATACAATGTGTGCAAAAGGCATGAGGTAGGCAATAAATCGAATAATTACAATTTAGCAGATTAACACTGGAGTAATAAATCATCAGATGATCATGTGCAAGAAGAGATACTGGTGTGCAAAAGAGCAGAAAAGTAAATAAATAAAAGCAGTATGGGGGGTGAGGTAGGTAAATTGGGTGGGTAGTTTACAGATGGACTATGTACAGCTGCAGCGATCGGTTAGCTGCTCGGATAGCAGATTTTTAAAGTTGTTGAGGGAGATAAAAGTCTCCAACTTCAGAGATTTTTGCAATTCGTTCCAGTCGCAGGCAGCAGAGAACTGGAAGGAAAGGCGTCCAAATGAGGTTTTGGCTTTAGGGATGATCAGTGAGATACACCTGCTGGAGCGCGTGCTGCGGGTGGGTGTAGCCATCGTGACCAGTGAACTGAGATAAGGCGGCACTTTACCTAGCATAGCCTTGTAGATGACCTGGAGCCAGTGGGTCTGACGACGAACATGTAGCGAGGGCCAGCCGACTAGGGCATACAGGTCGCAGTGGTGGGTCGTATAAGGTGCTTTAGTAACAAAACGAATGGCACTGTGATAAACTGCATCCAGTTTGCTGAGTAGAGTATTGGAAGCTATTTTGTAGATGACATCGCCGAAGTCGAGGATCGGTAGGATAGTCAGTTTTACTAGGGTAAGTTTGGCGGCGTGAGTGAAGGAGGCTTTGTTGCGGAATAGAAAGCCGATTCTTGATTTGATTTTGGATTGGAGATGTTTGATATGAGTCTGGAAGGAGAGTTTGCAGTCTAGCCAGACACCTAGGTACTTATAGATGTCCACATATTCTAGGTCGGAACCGTCCAGGGTGGTGATGCTAGTCGGGCGTGCGGGTGCAGGCAGCGAACGGTTGAAAAGCATGCATTTGGTTTTACTAGCGTTTAAGAGCAGTTGGAGGCCACGGAAGGAGTGTTGTATGGCATTGAAGCTCGTTTGGAGGTTAGATAGCACAGTGTCCAAGGAAGGGCCGGAAGTATATAGAATGGTGTCGTCTGCGTAGAGGTGGATCAGGGAATCGCCCGCAGCAAGAGCAACATCATTGATGTATACAGAGAAAAGAGTCGGCCCGAGAATTGAACCCTGTGGTACCCCCATAGAGACTGCCAGAGGACCGGACAACATGCCCTCCGATTTGACACACTGAACTCTGTCTGCAAAGTAGTTGGTGAACCAGGCAAGGCAGTCATTAGAAAAACCGAGGCTACTGAGTCTGCCGATAAGAATATGGTGATTGACAGAGTCGAAAGCCTTGGCCAGGTCGATGAAGACGGCTGCACAGTAATGTATTTTATCGATGGCGGTTATGATATCGTTTAGTACCTTGAGCGTGGCTGAGGTGCACCCGTGACCGGCTCGGAAACCGGATTGCACAGCGGAGAAGGTACGGTGGGATTCGAGATGGTCAGTGATCTGTTTGTTGACTTGGCTTTCGAAGACCTTAGATAGGCAGGGCAGGATGGATATAGGTCTGTAACAGTTTGGGTCCAGGGTGTCTCCCCCTTTGAAGAGGGGGATGACCGCGGCAGCTTTCCAATCCTTGGGGATCTCAGATGATACGAAGGAGAGGTTGAACAGGCTGGTAATAGGGGGTGCGACAATGGCGGCAATGGCGGAATATATAAGGTCCAGCAGTTGACAGTGTATGTCAGAGCAAAAATCAAGCCATGAGGTCGAAGGAATTGTCCGTAGAAACATGGTTGTGTCAAGGCACAGATCTGGTGAAGGGTACCAAAACATTTCTGCAATATTGAAGGTCCCCAAGAACACAGTGGCCTCCATCATTCTTAAACGGAAGAAGCTTGGAACCACCAAGACTCTTCCTAGAGCTGGCCGCCAGGCCAAACTGAGCAATCGGGGGAGAAGGGCTTTGGTCAATTCAAAAATGCTCTATTCTGAGAACTTCTTTTAATCACAGAGTGGAAAACATAGAACCATACTGTGGGAATCACAATTATGGGTGTATTCTGGAATAAGACAAACCTATAAATAGAGTTGGAGTCTGAGTGTGTGTGCACACAGCCACCTCTTTAACCACTCTTCAAAATATTTGGCAGCCTTTGAGATGGAGAGGCAGGAGAATGAGTGACAGAACAAGAGTCTAATAAAAGCATGGCTTCTCTCCCACTCCTGCTCACAGCAGCAGTGCAGTGGAGTAGCTTCAACAGCCATAGGCCCAGGGATTTCACATCACATTCCATGATGCAATGCAGAATACGGCTTCACACAGAACAATCACCAAACCCATAAGATAACACTTCACACAGCACAGCCAAACATCATGTATCACATGAAGAGGCATGTGTGTTCTCCGGACGTGATACCTTGTCACGGACCTGCTGTTTCGATCTTCGCTCTCTCTCCCTCTCCCCCACCTCTTTCTCTCTCTCTCTCTACCACACCTGCTGTCTCGACCTCTGAATGTTCGGCTATGAAAAGCCAACTGACATTTACTCCCGAGGTGCTGACTTGTTGCACCCTCTATAACCACATTATTTTTGACCCTGCTGGTCATCTATGAAGAACTTTGAACTACAGTACTTGAAGAACAATCTGGCCTTAATGGCCATGTACGCTTATAATCTCCACCGGCACAGCCAGAAGAGGACTAGCCACCCCTCAGAGCCTGGTTCCTCTCTAGGTTTCTTCCTAGGTTCCGGCTTTTCTAGGGAGTTTTTCATAGCCACCGTGCTTCTAAATCTGCATGATGATGATGAGCAGTACAGCTACATTTCCCCCAGGCTACATGAATATAAAGAGACAAGAGACAAAACAATCATAATGAATCAGATTACATGGCCCCCAGGCTACATGAATATAAAGAGACATGAGACAAAACAATCATAATGAATCAGATTACATGGCCCCCAGGCTACATGAATATAAAGAGACATGAGACAAAACAATCATAATGAATCAGATTACATGGCCCCCAGGCTACATGAATATAAAGAGACATGAGACAAAACAATCATAATGAATCAGATTACATGGCCCCCAGGCTACATGAATATAAAGAGACATGAGACAAAACAATCATAATGAATCAGATTACATGGCCCCCAGGCTACATGAATATAAAGAGACATGAGACAAAACAATCATAATGAATCAGATTACATGGAGTGGGGGACCTGATCCTAGATCATAATGAATCAGATTACATGGAGAGGGGGACCTGATCCTAGATCATAATGAATCAGATTCCATGGAGAGGGGGACCTGATCCTAGATCATAATGAATCAGTTTACATGGAGAGGAGGACCTGATCCTAGATCATAATGAATCATATTACATGGACAGGAGGACCTGATCCTAGATCATAATGAATAAGATTACATGGAGAGGAGGACCTGATCCTAGATCATAATGAATCAGATTACATGGAGAGGAGGACCTGATCCTAGATCATAATGAATCAGATTACATGGAGAGGAGGACCTGATCCTAGATCATAATGAATCAGATTACATGTAGAGGGGGACCTGATCCTAGATCATAATGAATCAGATTACATGGAGAGGGCGACCTGATCCTAGATCATAATGAATCAGATTACATGGAGAGGGGGGACCTGATCCTAGATCATAATGAATCAGATTACATGGAGAGGAGTACCTGATCCTAGATCAGCACTCCTCCTCTGGGTATGAAACCAAACACATAGTTGTAAAATCTAGTTACAGCAGGTATTTACTGCCATCTAGTGGAAGATACCAATAAAACACTTTATTACCAGGGTGGGGAGACGGCTGAGCTGAAACAGAAAGTAAAGTTGTTCTTTTGGAAAGGATCCATTTTGAGGACAGAGCTAAAAAACGCGAAATGGAGAGAACTAAAAAATAAAGTAAGTATCTTTGAACAATAATCTATTCTAAAGGACAGAGTAAGAGAATGAATACCTGGAATTAGATATTACTAGTTAGTAGAACTGCTACTTGAGCTGAGTTGCTGACAGACAGCAGTTTTCAAAGTGTAAACTAATCAGTAGGCCTACATGTTATCAGTAAAATGTCTGGTAAAGATGGTGGAGGAGCTTTTCAATTATATGGTTTTATGTTTATCTCAGGGTTTCTCAATCCTTTAGTTCTTACCAGCACTTACACACCTGATTCAACTAATCATCAAATATTTTAAGACAGTTTAATATTTGAGGCATACAAATGAACATTCTCAAATTAAAACCTTTTCGGTTTGTAGGACTGCTTACAATTATTAAAGTCCGACAGTAACTCACATTTTGGAGGAAAAAAACACAGCTTAACTTGGTTTCGAGTAAATTATATGTTTATCAAAAATAATGTAAGAGAGATGTCTTGAAGAAACGCGTATGGGTTTAGAACTCTGTGTCTCAGTGCGCTGCGACAGTGGGAAGTTCGTTTTGCATGGCCCGGTGCTACAGGGGAGTGGACATTTATTTTAAGGACCAATGGAATGGTCTAAATTGTGTAAACTCTGTTCACCCGGGGATCCGGGCAATGCAAAACTAATTCACCCAGTGACCGTTAGTTTATTTCCTGATATGAAATGTAAAGTAACTTTGTAGCCGACGCAGTTCCAGAATGTCTGTTGAAACTGTGTCTCATATGGAACGTTAGAACAGTGGTGGAAACAGAACTCAGTTCTCAAACTGGAGTAAAAGGAAAGATTCCTTCATAGAACATGACTCAAGTAAAAGGGAAAGTCACCCAGTAAAATACTACTTCAGGAAAAGTCTAAAAGTATTTGGTTTCAAATATAGTTAAGTATCAAAAGTAAAAGTAAAGTAGTAATAATTTAAAAATCATTTTATTAAGCAAACCAGACAGCACAATTTTCTTGTTATTTTAATTTACGGATAGCCAGGGTCACACTCCAACACTCAGACATCATTTAAAAACAAAGCATTTGTGTTTAGTGAGTCTGCCAGATCAGAGGCAGTAGGGATGACCAAGGATGTTCTCTGTTTAGTGAGTTCGCCAGATAAGAGGCAGTAGGGATGACCACGGATGTTCTCTTGAAGTGTGTGAATTGGACCATTTCCTGTCCAAGGAGTACTTTTGGGTGTCAGGGAAAATGTATGGAGTAAAAAGTACATCATTTTCTTTTTGAATGTAGTGAAGTAAAAGTAAAAGTTGTTCAAAATATAAATAGTAAAGTAAAGGACAGATTCCCCCCAAAATAACTTAAGTAGTACTTTAAAGTATTTTTACTGAAGTACTTTACACCACTGCATTAGAAGACCGATAAATGTGTTGATTTGAAGGAAAGACGGGCAGATTCTGGTAGGTAGGCTACGAACTATTATAAAGTTAGGTCGTCGTCAGACATTCAACAGTCACAGTAGGGTTGAGCTACAGTATGATCACTAATCATGCCGACCAACCTGATGGTCTCTGTTGGAAATGTTGTGAAAAGTATCTGGCCCAGGCTATAAATATCTGGCATTACTCATCTCATATGTATCTACTGTATTCTATACTATTCTACTGTATCTTAGTCTATGCATTACTCATCTCATATGTATATACTGTGTTCTATACTATTCTACTGTATCTTAGTCTATGCATTACTCATCTCATATATATATACTGTATTCTATACTATTCTACTGTATCTTAGTCTATGCATTACTCATCTCATATATATATATATACTGTATTCTATACTATTCTACTGTATCTTAGTCTATGCTGCTCAGACATTGTGACCAATAACATTTGATTTGATTTAGATTAGGCTATATACACTACATGACCAAAAGTATGTGGACACCTGCTAATCAAACATTTCATTCCAAAATCATAGGCATTAATATGGAGCTGGTCCCACCCTTGCTGCTATAACAGCCTCCACTCTTCTGGGAAGGCTTTCCACAAGATGTTGGAACATTGCTGCAGGGACTTGCTTCCGTTCAGCCACAAGAGCATTAGGGAGGTCGGGCACTGATGTTGGGTGATTAGGCCTGGCTCGAAGTCAGCGTTCCAATTCATCCCAAAGGTGTTCGATGGGGTTGAGGTCAGGGCTCTGTGCAGGGCAGTCAAGTTCTTCCACACCAATCTCGACAAGCCATTTCTGTATGGACCTCGCTTTGTGCACGGGGACATTGTCATGCTGAAACAGGAAAGGGCCTTCCCCAAACTGTTGCCACAAAGTTGGATGCACAGAATCGTCTAGAATGTCATTTTTATGATGTAGCGTTAAGATTTCTCTTTACTGGAACTAGGGGGCCCGAACCATGAAAAACAGCCCCAGACCATCATTCCTCCTCCACCAAACTTTACAGTTGGCACTATGCATTCGGGCAGGTAGCGTTTTCGAGGCATCCGCCAAACCCAGATTTTTCTGTCGGACTGCCAGATGGTGAAGTGTGATTCATAACTCTAAAGAACACGTTTCCACTGCTCCAGAGTCCAATGGCGGCGAGCTTTACACCACTCAAGCCGATGCTTGGCATTGCGCATGGTTATCTTGTGTGCGGCTGCTCGGCCATGGAAACCCATTTCATGAAGCTGACGAACAGTTATTTTGCTGACGTTGCAGTTTGGAACTCGGTATTGAGTGTTGCAACCAAGGACAGACCATTTTTATGCGCTTCCGCACTCGGCGGGCCCGTTCTCTGAGCTTGAGTGGCCTACCACTTCACGGTTGAGCCGTTGTTGCTCCTAGATGTTTCCACTTCACAATAACAGCACTTACAGTTGACCGGAGCAGCTATAGCAGGAATTTGAAGAACTGACTTTGTTGGAAAGGTGGCATCCTATGACGGTGCCACGTTGAAAGTCACTGAGCTCTTCAGTACTGGTCATTCTACTGCCAATGTTTGTCTATGGAGATTGCATGGCTGCCTGTCCGACTTTATACACCTGTCAGCAACTGGTGTGGCTGAAATAGCCGAATCCACTAATTTGAAGGGGTGTCCAAATACTTCTGTATATATAGTGTACATGCTCTGTCCTGCTATTGGTAGGCCAATAACATTATGTGAACTGACCTGAACAGGTTTAGACTGGTCATCTATGATATGTAGGCTATATCTGAGGTATAGACTTTTATCTGCATATCACTAACAAACTGCTATTATACATTATAACCTAGCCTACTTTACATAATATAACATCTACATATCACTAACAACCCACTACTATACATTATAACCTAGCCTACTTTACATAATATAACATCTACATATCACTAACAACCCACTACTATACATTATAACCTAGTCTACTTTACATAATATAACATCTCTTACTTGTTGCAAAAAACCTTTCTGAATGGATCAGTGATTTCCCCCTCAGATCATTCATGTCCATTTTAGCACTTCTGTCTACATTCTCAGATACATTTAGAAAATAACAGATTGAAAGACAATAAATAGCCTGCTGTTAGTGAATACAAATAATTGTGAGACATGGCCTTGTGTTGCTGTACTGTCTATAACTACCTTAACAAACAGTGACTTATTATTATTGACAGTTACCATGGAGATGAAATGTCACAACTACATGTTCATGTGATGCATTAAATCACCTGACTGTTTCGATATGTCTGTTAAATGTTTAAATGTTTTTTTTCTCAAAGAGATAATGAATACATGAGAACAAGAATTAGTTGTCAACATGCTGTGTTAGGTGTTAACCACAACCAACATGTTGGATCTCTGTTTAGTTGTCACTGTGTTAACCACAACCAACATGCTGGATCTCTGTTTAGTTGTCACTGTGTTAACCACAACCAACATGCTGGATCTCTGTTTAGTTGTCACTGTGTTAACCACAACCAACATGCTGGATCTCTGTTTAGTTGTCACTGTGTTAACCACAACCAACATGCTGGATCTCTGTTTAGTTGTCACTGTGTTAACCACAACCAACATGCTGGACCTCTGTTTAGTTGTCACTGTGTTAACCACAACCAACATGCTGGATCTCTGTTTAGTTGTCACTGTGTTAACCACAACCAACATGCTGGACCTCTGTTTAGTTGTCACTGTGTTAACCACAACCAACATGCTGGATCTCTGTTTAGTTGTCACTGTGTTAACCACAACCAACATGCTGGATCTCTGTTTAGTTGTCACTGTGTTAACCACAACCAACATGCTGGACCTCTGTTTAGTTGTCACTGTGTTAACCACAACCAACATGCTGGATCTCTGTTTAGTTGTCACTGTGTTAACCACAACCAACATGCTGGATCTCTGTTTAGGGGACAGTGCTCTAAAATGAGTCTCTCTGGGGAGAGAGAGGAGGGGGGCCCTGCCTCTAAAATGAGTCTCTCTGGGGGACATGACACCAAAGCTAAGAGGTAAGATGACAATTTTATGAAGATTTGATTACGTTTATTTCAAAAATAAATAGCTATCTTAAGATGAATGCACTTACTGTAAATCTCTCTGGATAAGAGCATCTGCTAAATCAGGGGTTCTCAATCCTGGGTCTGTGGAGGTACTGCAGGGGTTCTCAATCCGGGGTCTGTGGAGGTACTGTAGGGGTTCCACGGCACCCTGACTGTACTCGTTACAATGTGAGACATTTGATAGAATTTTCACATGACACGACCACGTTGCCTACTCTTAATTATTGCCTAATATGTTGGCATGCATACATGTTTTTAACCAATTCTGATGGTTGTTACAAGCAGAATTTTGACAATATTACCGTTATATCAACACACTCTTCACACCCGTTTAACAACTCTAAATATCTTTGGCATAGTAGCATCAAGTCCCTTGCCAATAATGTTGCCTACAACGTTGCATACAATGTTCATTTTCATGGAACACATATTATGCCCTAGATGCTTTCAATTGCCCAATTTATAGCCACGCCCAATTTAGGATAATTTTTTAACAACGTGATGTTGTGCTCCACTCAGAGTGCAGAGTGGGATGAAGTGATCTTGGGGAACAACAAAGGAGTTAGCTATGGTGTTGAGATGCCAAAGTTTATTGTTCAATTGTTCAATTAGCTTTTTTCTTTACGGTCAGGGACAGTATGAGTGTAGACAGATCCTTTTCACTCTCTATCCTTGTTTCATTTTGTGGTTCACCTGATTCATCATCATCCTCGAGACGAGGGACAGACGAATGACCTGCTAGCTAGCCAAGCTAGTCGGTACAGCTAGGTAAGCTAGCTAGCTACTCTACCAGCAGCATCCTAGTTATCCTAGCTAGTCGGTACAGCTAGGTAAGCTAGCTAGCTACTCTACCAGCAGCATCCTAGTTATCCTAGCTAGTCGGTACAGCTAGGTAAGCTAGCTAGCTACTCTACCAGCAGCATCCTAGTTATCCTAGCTAACCGGTACAGCTAGGTAAGCTAGCTAGCTACTCTACCAGCAGCATCCTAGTTACCATAGCTACCACTACATCATCACCGGCTGCCTGCATTTCTTGTGGACCGATGGAGCTCCCCGGTTGTTTCTTTCAACTGTTAAATATCGTGGAGGGCTTCTCCCTCTCATTGACGGATGCTGGCTACCTCTGTCCGGTTCTCTCTTCACTAGATGGACGGTAACTTTAGTGTTTAACTTCTCTGTGTCCAAGGACCGAACATTTGAACATTATTTCCAGGACACATTTTTAACAATGTTTTTTTTTTAACTAGTGCATCCGCGAGAAGCAGAGTGACGTCACAAGCTTTTTAGCGGGGCTGAGTTGACTGTGAGAACCTCAACCTCAGTATACATGCATTATAAAAAGTATTCTTAATATCTGATATTGCAAGTAAACAACCTCGGAATAGAAAATACAAGAGTGTGTCTTCCAGCCCACCAATAAATTACATCATGCAACCCTCACGGTTAGTTAATTTACCTCAACATGCCCCTTGAGAAGGCAGAGTGACGACACAAGCTTTTTAGCGGGGCTGAGTTGACTACTTGCGAGAGGAAGAGTGGGTCGATGCTGGTTGATGAATTTGACAATGAATGTACTGGGAAAATACGTTTTTCTCGACCAGAGGTGACTGAATTAATGTTCAGGCTTATTGATAATTGTTACGGTAAATAAGTATAACTTCAAAACATGAGCTTAAAAACAGGTGATAATTAACATGAATCATCATTATATTACTTCACAGTAATCTGTTAAATGCTTCCAGGGATAAAACTAATCTTCTGAAATGTCATTTGTGGTTTTATGCTGCCATCTATTGGAAATATGTAGCAACTGCAGTAGTACTGAATAATGTTTATTTCCTCACTAAAGTAGTAATTACTCAGTAGTAATTGCAAAATATAACATTTTCGAGTTCATTTTACGACTGACATAAACCAAAAGTACAAAACATTTAGTTAATTATATATATATAAAACTATTTATTTAGATGGGTGACATTAACTGCCAAAGTAACAGCCCTCTAGATAAAATACATTTTCTCAAAAGTGAGGTTACAAGTTTATCATCTTGTTCCCCCCCAAAAAAATCTAATCAAATGTATTTGTCACATACAGATGTATAGATGCGAAATGCAACTATCTTGTACCATCATCTATCTCTGAGGCTCTCCAATGTAAAAAACATAATTTAACATGTTGCTACATGAGACCGAATCGAGCCGGTCGGTCACATTTCACTGTGTAAAACCTAGCAGTACTACTGATTTCTCTGAGAGTGGGGCAGATATATATTATTACTGTGTAAAACCTAGCAGTACTACTGATTTCTCTGAGAGTGAGGCAGATATATATTATTACTGTGTAAAACCTAGCAGTACTACTGATTTCTCTGAGAGTGAGGCAGATATATATTATTACTGTGTAAAACCTAGCAGTACTACTGATTTCTCTGAGAGTGAGGCAGATATATATTATTACTGTGTAAAACCTAGCAGTACTACTGATTTCTCTGAGAGTGAGGCAGATATATATTATTACTGTGTAAAACCTAGCAGTACTACTGATTTCTCTGAGAGTGAGGCAGCTACATATTATTACTGTGTAAAACCTAGCAGTACTACTGATTTCTCTGAGAGTGAGGCAGATATATATTATTACTGTGTAAAACCTAGCAGTACTACTGATTTCTCTGAGAGTGAGGCAGATATATATTATTACTGTGTAAAACCTAGCAGTACTACTGATTTCTCTGAGAGTGAGGCAGATATATATTATTACTGTGTAAAACCTAGCAGTACTACTGATTTCTCTGAGAGTGAGGCAGATATATATTATTACTGTATAAAACCTAGCAGTACTACTGATTTCTCTGAGAGTGAGGCAGATATATAGTATTACTGTATAAAACCTAGCAGTACTACTGATTTCTCTGAGAGTGAGGCAGATATATATTATTACTGTATAAAACCTAGCAGTACTACTGATTTCTCTGAGAGTGAGGCAGATATATATTATTACTGTGTAAAACCTAGCAGTACTACTGATTGCTCTGAGAGTGAGGCAGATATATATTATTACTGTGTTAAACCTAGCAGTACTACTGATTTCTCTGAGCGTGAGGCAGATATATATTATTACTGTGTAAAACCTAGCAGTACTACTGATTTCTCTGAGAGTGAGGCAGATATATAGCATTTAGAAAAAAAAGATTATTCTGAAATACATGTCTGTCATTGAACATGATGATGACATCATGACATGATTAGATAGTGAAAAAAAACACTCTTTTCATAATTTCTTTAAACAACAAAAGCTAATTTACGAACATTTCTGAAAATGGATATATAGCGTTTTGTAATGAAACTCTTCTTATGTTTCCCCATCTGAGCTCAGAGTAGATGAGAGATGTAATGTTTGTCTCTGTTGTGTTGAAGTCCAATCAAGCAGGAGAGACCAGCCTCCCCTGTACCCAGCTGTGTGTCCATGAAGAGTGACCGGTCTATGGAAGAACCTATATTCTTTAGAGAGAGAGACTTTTCTACTGAACAAAGGTAAGAAGAACTCATGGGTCATGGTCAGTGAGTTAAACAACACTGTCTCTAGTCATTTCTCCTCCCATTTTCCCATTTATTTTAGTTGTTTTCATAATCCATAAACTAATCATTGTGTCCATTTTCATAGTCCTAAAACAATATTAAACAAACACAACGTTCCCTCCCTGTGTGTGTGTGTATGTTTGTGTGTGTGTGTGTGTGTGTGTGTGTGTGTGTGTGTGTGTGTGTGTGTGTGTGTGTGTGTGCACTCCCTGGATGAGGAGATGTAATCTCATGTTTTGTCCACAGAAAACAACAGGAGAGATCAGAGTCAGAGATGCTCAGTGGTCAGTCTTCCCAGAGTCATCAAACAGACCTGGCCTCCATATTCAGTGTATGTGGTCCTGTTATGTACATTTGTTTTTGTTTACCTCAAGTAAAGTTGATCTGTCAATCATTCATTAATGTGTGAATGAGAAATCCTTTCTTCTCTTGCTTAATTAAATTATTTACTTGATTTATTTCAGTTGCTTGAAGAGAAAATTATGACGTTTGTGAAGAACGAGCTGAAGATGTTCAAGAGGATTCTTAGTCCAGAACTCCCAGAAGGCTTTGAGAGTCAGAAGCAGCATAAGGAAGTGGTGGATGCTGAAGATGAGAAGCAGGAGAGCAGTGCCAGAGAGGGGGCTCTGAAGATCACACTGCACATCCTGAGGAAAATGAACCAGAAGGAGCTTGCTGACACACTGGAGAAATGTAAGATCTGTCTGCCTCATGTTGAATGATGTTTTATAACATTTTAAAGCTGTAGCTAAAGTACAGCTAAAGTAGCTGTGTAACTCAATGATATTGTAGCAGCCTTAACACAACACCTAGTGACCTCATCAAGTAGCAGCAGGGATGTGTTGTGGTGATTAATTTAGAGAGAGAGACAACATTAATAATACCATCAATAATACCAATAATAATATAATCAGTCACACCAGTCTGTAATGCATTATGAAAACATTTACACATTTATACAGTCAGTTAAGAGAATAAATTACTATAATGTAAAACTTTATAACAGTCTTACAATACTGTAGGCATTAAAACAGACGTAATTGTCACGGTTTTCTTCCATTGGTGAAGGAGAGAACCAAAATGCAGCGCGGTTAGTGTTCAACATGTTTAATTTGACGATAAACTGTGAAACATTAACAAATAACAAAATAACAAACGTGAAAACCGAGACAGTCCTATCTGGTGCAGAACACAAAGACAAGAAACAATCACCCACAAAATCCCAACACAAAACAAGCCTCCTATATATGATTCTCAATCAGGGACAACGATTGACAGCTGCCTCTGATTGAGAACCATATTAGGCTGGACACAGAAACAGACAAACTAGACACACAACATAGAATTCCCACCCAGCTCACGTCCTGACCAACACTAAACAAGCAAAACACATAAGAACTCTGGTCAGGACGTTACAGTAATATTAATATCCTCTGTGTAATTTCTTCATTCAGATGAGCTTGCTGTGATTTGCCAACGTGAACTCAAATCTAATCTAAAGAAGAATCTAAAGAAGAAGTTTGAAAGTGTATTTGAGGGGATTGCTAAACAAGGAAACCCAACACTTCTCAATAAGATCTACACAGAGCTCTACATCACAGAGGGTGGAACAGGAGAGGTCAATAATGAACATGAGCTGAGACAGATTGAGACAACAACCAGGAAACAAGCAAGACCAGAGACTGCAGTCAAATGTAACGACATCTTCAAACCCTTAACTGGACAAGACAAACCTATCAGAACTGTGCTGACAAAGGGAGTCGCTGGCATTGGAAAAACAGTCTCTGTGCAGAAGTTCATTCTGGACTGGGCTGAAGGAAAAGCAAATCAGGATGTCCAATTTGTATTTCCATTCCCTTTCCGGGAGCTGAATTTGATGAAAGGGGAAAAACACACATTGATTGAACTTCTCAATCACTTCTCAATGGAAACCAAAGAATCAAGAATCTCAAACTACGACAAGTACAAAGTTCTGTTCATCTTTGATGGTCTGGATGAGTGCCGACTGCCCCTAGACTTCCAAAAGAACAGGATCTGTTGTGACGTCACAGAGTCAACCTCAGTGGATGTTCTGCTGACAAATCTCATCAAGGGAAATCTGCTTCCCTCTGCTCTCCTCTGGATAACTACCCGACCTGCAGCAGCCAATAAGATCCCTTCAGTGTGTGTTGACCAGGTGACAGAGGTACGAGGGTTCAATGACCCACAGAAGGAGGAGTACTTCAGGAAGAGATTCAGTGATAAGGACCTGGCCAGCAGAATCATCTCACACGTAAAGACATCAAGGAGCCTCCACATCATGTGCCACATTCCAGTCTTCTGTTGGATTTCTGCAACAGTCCTTGAACACATGCTGAAACATAAGAGAGAAGAGATGCCCAAGACTCTGACTGAGATGTACACACACCTTGTGGAGTTTCATACCAAACAGAAGAATGAAAAGTATCTTGGGAAAGAAGAGACAGGTCCACACTGGAATCAAGAGAGCATTCTGTCACTGGGAAAACTGGCTTTTCAACAGCTTGTGAATGGCAATCTGATTTTCTATGAAGAAGACCTGAAAGAGGCTGGCATTGATGTCCATGAAGCCTCAGTGTACTCAGGATTGTGCACACAGCTCTTTAAAGAGGAATGTGTGCTGTACCAGGACAAGGTGTACTGCTTTGTTCATCTGAGCATTCAGGAGTTTCTGGCTGCTGTATATGTGTTCCTCTCATTCATCAACAACAATGAGAATCTAATGGACAAACTGCAAACAAACAACAAGTCTGCAGTTAGTTTCTATAAGAGTGCTGTGGATAAATCCTTACAAAGTGAGACAGGAAACTTGGACCTTTTCCTCCGCTTCCTTCTGGGCCTCTCACTGGAGTCCAATCAGAAGCACTTACAAGCTCTACTGACAAAGACAAGAAGCAGCTTAAAGACCCATGAAGAAACAGTCAAGTACATCAAGAAGAAGATCAGGGATAATCCCTCTCCAGAGAGGAGCATCAATCTGTTCCACTGTCTGAATGAACTGAATGACCATTCTCTAGTGGAGGAGATCCAAAGATACCTGAGATCAGGAATTCTCTCAAAACCCAACCTGTCACCTGCACAGTGGTCAGCTCTGGTCTTTGTGTTGCTGACTTCAGAAAAGGAGCTGGATGTGTTTGACCTGAAGAAATACTCCAGAACAGAGGAAGGTCTTCTGAGGCTGCTGCCAGTGGTCAAAGCCTCCAGAGCTGTTCTGTGAGTAAATAAAATGACATATAAGAATTAATCATCAGGAAGAAATATTCAGTTTAGAGAAAATGATGTATTATAATATGTATATAATATTATATTGAAAAGACATATTGAATAAATGCCTTGATGTTCACATTAGTATAACATTATGTCCATACAGTTCTAGGAGACAGAAAATGAATCTTTGTTGTTTGAGAGAATAAACCAAATGCATCTGCCATTGTCCTTCTACACTACTCGTTAAATGAACAGTGTGTTTGTGAAGTCATGATCATCTCTTTGCAGGCTGTCAGGCTGTGGACTCACAGAGGAAGGCTGTGCTTCTCTGGTCTCAGCTCTGAGGTCAAACCCCTCACACCTGAGAGAGCTGGACCTCAGTAACAATGACCTGAAGGATTCAGGAGTGGAGCTGCTCTCTGCTGGACTGGGGAATCCCAACTGTAAACTGGAGACTCTGAGGTCAGTATTCCTGTAGTTGGTCAACAAGTGATAACTGTTCACCAGATCCACATGTGTTTACCAGGCACACATAGTCCACACCATATGTGCTTGGACAGTGAAGCTTACAGTTTTACATTTGGTGCTATGCTCCAGCATTTTGGATTTGAGATAGAATGTTTCATATTAGGCAACAGTACAGAATATCACCTTCTATTTGAGGGAATTCATACATATATATTATGTTATTTGTAATGGTGAGAGGTTAGCATGTTTTGTTGTATCCTCTGTTATTGGTAATGGTGAGAGGTTAGCATGTTTTGTTGTAGCCTCTGTTATTGGTAATGGTGAGAGGTTAGCATGTGTTGTTGCAGCCTCTGTTATCGGTAATGGTGAGAAGTTATCATGTTTTGTTGTAGCCTCTGTTATTGGTAATGGTGAGAGGTTAGCATGTTTTGTTGTAATCTCTGTTATTGGTAATGGTGAGAGGTTAGCATGTTTTGTTGTAGCCTCTGTTATTGGTAATGGTGAGAGGTTAGCATGTTTTGTTGTAGTCTCTGTTGTTGGTAATGGTGAGAGGTTAGCATGTTTTGTTGTAGCCTCTGTTATTGGTAATGGTGAGAGGTTAGCATGTTTTGTTGTAGCCTCTGTTATTGGTAATGGTGAGAGGTTAGTATGTTTTGTTGTAGCCTCTGTTATTGGTAATGGTGAGAGGTTAGCATGTTTTGTTGTAGCCTCTGTTATTGGTAATGGTGAGAGGTTAGCATGTTTTGTTGTAGCCTCTGTTATTGGTAATGGTGAGAGGTTAGCATGTTTTGTTGTAGTCTCTGTTGTTGGTAATGGTGAGAGGTTAGCATGTTTTGTTGTAGCCTCTGTTATTGGTAATGGTGAGAGGTTAGTATGTTTTGTTGTAGCCTCTGTTATTGGTAATGGTGAGAGGTTAGCATTTTTTGTTGTAGCCTCTGTTATTGGTAATGGTGAGAGGTTAGCATGTTTTGTTGTAGTCTCTGTTATTGGTAATGGTGAGAGGTTAGTATGTTTTGTTGTAGCCTCAGTTGTTGGTAATGGTGAGAGGTTAGCATGTTTTGTTGTAGCCTCTGTTATTGGTAATGGTGAGAGGTTAGCATGTTTTGTTGTAGCCTCTGTTATTGGTAATGGTGAGAGGTTAGTATGTTTTGTTGTAGCCTCAGTTGTTGGTAATGGTGAGAGGTTAGCATTTTTTGTTGTAGCCTCTGTTATTGGTAATGGTGAGAGGTTAGCATGTTTTGTTGTAGTCTCTGTTATTGGTAATGGTGAGAGGTTAGCATGTTTTGTTGTAATCTCTGTTATTGGTAATGGTGAGAGGTTAGCATGTTTTGTTGTAGCCTCTGTTATTGGTAATGGTGAGAGGTTAGCATGTTTTGTTGTAGCCTCTGCTATTGGTAATGGTGAGAGGTTAGCATGTTTTGTTGTAGCCTATGTGACTTTCTCACCCATTATTATTCATGATATTCATTCATCATCAGGATTAATTTAGTGTTTAGAAACATGTATCTACTCATCATCCACCATTGAGTTTCTATTGGGCAAAACATAACCAAAACAATCTGCAAACGCGTCAATGTCACCTCATATGAAACATTTGTGTTTGTGAAGTCATGATGATCTCTTTGCAGGCTGTCAGGCTGTCTAGTCACAGAGGAAGGCTGTGCTTCTCTGGTCTCAGCTCTGAGGTCCAACCCCTCACATCTGAGAGAGCTGGACCTGAGCTACAATCACTCAGGAGTCAGACTGCTCTCTGCTGGACTGGAGGATCCACACTGCAGACTGGAGAAACTCAAGTATGTAGAGGGTATTTTATTTATTTATTTATTTATTTATTTATTTATTTTTTTTTGGGGGGGGGTGGATCAGCTTAATATTGCGGAAAGAATGTTGTTTCCAATGTAATTGTCTGCATCATTTCCAATCCCCCATATTTTTTTGGGAAAATATATATATCCATACACGCATGCATACATATATACATATATACATACACATACCTATATAGACATACATACTTTTTTTTAAAGAATATACCTTTATTATTATTCCCCGCAACCCCTACCACCGCTCCCCCAATTGGAGTAAACTGATAAACATTTCTGTTTTTACCTTCAATTTATACATCTTATACACATTTACAGACACAGTCTACTTTATAATAGTTCTCTCTTGTTTGTTCTTAGTCCTTCCTCTATTTCTGTTGTCCATCCAGTTTGATTTCCACTTGTAACTGTGCTATTTCACAATAGCTCCGCACCTATACACATTTCACAGATCCCGTATGCCCTACATTGTTTATCTTGTTATTAGTCCCACCCTTCAGCTCCACTCAACCTTTCCCATCTATCTTCCAACATCATCCATTTCGGATTTTTATTTGCCACATATTTTTCAGCTGTGCTGTGATGCTTCACAAAAGATTTGAATCTTCCTATTCTCATAGCTTCCACGGATTGTAAATTAAAAATAAACATTTTTGCTAAAATAATTATTATATTATTGATTGATTGACTATGGCTTTTCAAATCCCCCAGTATTGCTATCTGTAGCGTTAGTTCTACGCAAATGTTGCAATTCTTCAACCATTCCTGGACCTGTGACCAAAAACGAGCTACATGCGGACAATACCAAAATAAATGGTCTAATGACTCTGCCTCCTCACAGCAGAATCTACAGAGCTGAGAAGATTGTATCCCCCATATATATAACATTCTATTAGTTGCAAGAATTTTGTACAATAATTTAAATTGAAAAATTCGAAGTTTTGAATCCGGCGTTGTTTTGCGTATCAATTCATAAACCATGTGCCATGGAATGGGTACATCGAAAATCTCTTCCCAACTATTTTGCAATTTATATGGCACAGCTGTAAGTTTTTTGGTCCTTAAATGAAATTGGTATATGTTTTTATTTATCACACTTTTCTTTAACCATTTATGTTCTTTAATATAAGGCCGACATACAAGTTCCTTACTTTTATCCCCTTCCACCTGCCTCTTCCATTTTTGTGGTAATGCTGCAATTAATTGGTTGTAATTTTGGGTAGAGCAGACATTTCCATATGTCTGTGTTAGCTGCATGTGTGACATTACTCCACCAGTCCTATTTATGATATCATTCACAAAAATTATACCTTTTTTAAACATTTCTTCGATAAATACATTTTTTTTATCAATTACTATATTTGAATTTAACCACAAGATTTGTTGTACTATTTGTTCCGTCCTTTCAGGTGGATTAAACTGAAATTGCAACCAACTTTCCAAGGCTTGTTTAAAAAATAAAGATATTTTGGAGATTATTTCCTTTTCAAGCAACCGAAAGTGAGCAGGTGTAATCTGAATAAAGGGAAAAAGGCCCTTCTTGAATATAGGATGAGACATTCGTACCAATCTACTAGAGAACCAGTTTGGATTCAAGTATAACTTTTGCATGACTGATGCCTTTAGTGAGAGGTCTAATGCTTTAATATTTAATAATTTCTGCCCTCCGAATTCATATTCGTTATATAAATAGGCCCTTTTAATTTTATCTGGCTTGCCGTTCCAAATAAAATTGAATATTTTTTGTTCATATAATTTAAAAAGCAGGTCACTAGGTGTAGGCAAAACCATAAGCAAATAGGTAAACTGTGATATGATTAAAGAGTTAATCAGGGTGATTTTCCCACAAATAGACAGGTATTTTCCTTTCCATGGTAGCAAGATCTTATCTATTTTTGCTAACTTTCTATAAAAATTTATTGGAGTGAGATCATTTCTTTCTTTTGGGATTTGTATACCGAGTATGTCCACATCACCGTCAGACCATTTAATTGGTAAACTACATGGCAATGTAAAATGTGTATTTTTTAGTGATCCAATACGTAATATGGTACATTTATCATAATTTGGTTTTAATCCAGAAAGGATAGCAAATGTATCTAGATCCTCTAAGAGGCCGTGGAGAGATTCTAGTTGTGGTTTTAAAAGAAAACATGAATCATCAGCGTACAATGACACCTTAGTTTTTAGGCCCTGGATTTCTAATCCCTTAATATTAATGTTTGATCTAATTTTAACAGCTAACATTTCGATGGCAATAATAAATAGATATGCCGATAGTGGACAACCTTGTTTTACTCCTCTAGATAGTTTAAAACTTTCTGAGATGTAGCCATTATTTACTATTTTACACCTAGGGTTACTATACATAATTTTTACCCATTTTATAAGAGATTCCCCAAAATTGAAATATTCTAGGCATTTATATATAAACTCCAGTCGTACTTTATCAAAAGCCTTTTCAAAATCAGCTATGAAAACCAGGCCTGGTGTCCCCGATATTTCATAGTGTTCTATTGTTTCCAGTACTTGCCTTATATTATCTCCAATGTATCGTCCATGTAAAAAACCTGTCTGATTAGGATGAATAATATCTGACAAAACTTTTTTTATTCTATGCGCCAAGCATTTTGCTAGGATTTTTGCATCACAACACTGAAGTGTAAGAGGTCTCCAATTTTTTAAATGGACTGGATCTTTATATATACCACTTGGGTCCTGTTTCAGTAATAATGATATCACACCTTCTTGTTGCGTGTCTGATAATCTATCATTTATATAGGAGTGGTTAAAACAAGCTAATAGTGGTCCTTTGAGTATATAAAAAAAATGTTTGTATACTTCCACTGGTATGCCATCCAGTCCTGGAGTTTTCCCATCCTTAAAGGCCCCAATTGCATCAAGTAGTTCCTCCTCTGTAATTAGGCCTTCACATGAGTCTTTCTGTACCGATGTTAATTTTACATTATTATTAGGGAAAAAATCCATACAATTAGTTTCAGTTAGTGGAGATGGAGGAGCCTGAAACGAAAATATATTCTTAAAGTACTTTACTTCCTCTTTCAAAATATAATTTGGTGAATCATGCGTGACTCCATCATTTGTAACAAGTTTTAATACGTTTTTTTTGGTAGCATTTCTATATTGAAGATTGAAAAAGAATTTGGTGCATTTTTCCCCATATTCCATCCAGTTTTTGTAATATATTACACTGGATCTTTCTTGAATAAGTTCCTCCATTTCTTTTTGTTTTTCCTCTAACTTATTCTGTGCCTCTATGGTACCGTTTTTATTGTTATCTAACTGTACTGTTAGTCCTTCAATTTCCTTTGTTAATATGGACTCTTTTGATCGAAATTGCTTTTGTTTTATAGATGAGTACTGAATTGCATGGCCTCTAAAGGCACACTTAAAAGTGTCCCATACAATATGGGGATCTGCTGTACCTATGTTATGTCTAAAAAAGTCAGTTATAAATTCTTCTGTCCTAGTTCTAAACAATTTATCATCTAGTAGGCTTTGATTAAATTTCCAATATCCTCGCCCACGTGGAAATTCTGTAATATGCCAATTATGTGATGGTCCGACCGCATTCTGTCCCCTATCAAACACTTTTTAACTTTTGGTGCCAGAGAGAATGATATAAGAAAGTAGTCAAGGCGACTAGCTTGATTAAGCCTCCGCCATGTATATCTCACTAGGTCAGGGTATTTTAGTCTCCATATATCCACTAATTCCAATATATCCATGACATTCCTGATTTCCTTAAGTGCCTGAGGGTGATAGTTTGTAGTGTGATTTCCTTTCCGGTCCATAGAGGTATTTAAGACCGTATTAAAATCTCCCACTATAATAATAGAGTCTAGTGTTGCTTGTAGAGTTGATACATTCTTATATATATTGTCAAAGAAGCTTGGATCATCATTATTCGGACCGTATAGGTTAATAACGGAGCTGTGAGGGGAACGGCACCTCAGTACCTTCAGGCTCTGATCAGGCCCTACACCCAAACTAGGGCACTGCGTTCATCCACCTCTGGCCTGCTCGCCTCCCTACCACTGAGGAAGTACAGTTCCCGCGCAGCCCAGTCAAAACTGTTCGCTGCTCTGGCCCCCCAATGGTGGAACAAACTCCCTCACGACGCCAGGACAGCGGAGTCAATCACCACCTTCCGGAGACACCTGAAACCCCACCTCTTTAAGGAATACCTAGGATAGGATAAAGTAATCCTTCTGACCCCCCCCCCCCCCCCCCCCCCCTTAAAAGATTTAGATGCACTATTGTAAAGTGGCTGTTCCACTGGATGTCATAAGGTGAATGCACCAATTTGTAAGTCGCTCTGGATAAGAGCGTCTGCTAAATGACTTAAATGTAATGTAAATGTAAAATAAGCCATATATGTTTATTGTCCAATAACATATTTAAAATAATCCATCTACCTTGAGGATCTGTTTGGACAAGTTGCACATTTGGATCAAAGTTATTATTAATTAAAACCATCACCCCTTTTGAATTTCTTTGCCCATGGGAGAAATATATTTCGCCCCCCCAGTTCTTTTTCCACAAAACTTCATCTAAAACTGTTGAATGGGTTTCCTGTAAACAGTAGATATTATAATCCTTCTCTTTTAGCCAGGTAAATACTGATCGTCTTTTCTTATTATCTGCTAAGCCATTACAATTGTAACTGGCTATACTTATTTCACCACTTACCATAATGAGACACACCTTTCAATTATTTTTATCAAAATATATGTTTGTAAACGTCCTATTAAAAAGTAACATAATGATTGAGTGTCTATATAGTTGTACCATGACATTTGCATCTCCACTAAGCAAACCTCCAATTGGTCCCCACTATTCCACCCGCCAAAAGCCCCCATCTCGAGTTGGGTTGTCATCCCAATGCCCGGCAGACCACCCCCGACCCCCCGCATCGCACAGCCCCGGACCGACTGGGATCCATCCTTCGAAAAGTGCACACAGCACCATCCACCGAACCGAAGCAGATCCATTGCCAAATGCATTTCCATCGCCCTCACCTCGATTTTTATTACATATTGCTGTGAATCATCCTCTATAGTCCCTAACATCTTTTACTTCTTCCTTCGCAACAGTTGTGGGATACACACATACACCCACACACATTCAGCCCTTACCCCCACACAACCATAAGCTCACCCTCTCAACAATTGCACCATCCCAGAGCCCAACTCAAGATGGGTCATGATTTACAAATGTACTTGCAGTTGCAGCTGCATGAGAAGGCCTGCAAGACCGCGCAAAAAATGAGCATAAATGTAGAGATTTATTTACCATTGTCACATCCTAGATGATGGAGGTCAAATGTACACCTTCTTCCTGAAACACCCACAATACGGTCATCCATTTTGACCATGTTCCCAAGCCTCTCCATGCAGTCCGATTGGTTTCGTGCCACCAGGGCCACAATAATATACCCCCACTCTGAATGTCCGAGTGTGACCCCCTCCCCATGGGTTACTGCAGCTAGTGTTGCCAGCACTGCCACTGCCTGGGTGGGGGCACCCCACCGGAATCCCCACCGGCTAGGTACAAGGTCATCAAGGTTCTCATTAGCAGCTTTGAGAATTTCCTTGTTTATTATGCTCTCCCTTTAGGGGGCTTGTATGTAGAGGGTTTATGTCAATGTTCATATCAGACATGTTTGACTTATCAGGCTGGTTAAGACAAACAATCTGACCACCACTTGGACAGAGTTATATGCTGACTGTGTGTGTGTGTTTGTTTGTGTGTGTGGCTCAATGACACACACACACACACACACACACACACACACACACACACACACACACACACACACACACACACACACACACACACACACACACACACACACACACAGTGGACCCCCCCGCCTACACACACATACACATTAGACACACACACACACACACACACACACACACACACACACACACACACACACACACCCTGGACACACACACACACATTTACACACACTAGACACCCACACACACAGGACACACACTCTGAACACACACACACTGGACACACACACACACACACACTCGACACACACACAGACAAACATTCTTACCAATGCTTGCTGACTGTGTGTGTGTGTGTGTGTGTGTTCAGTGTGTGTGTGTGTGTCCAGTGTGTGTGTGTTCAGAGTGTGTGTCCAGTGTGTGTGTGTGGCCAGTGTGTGTGTGTGTGTGTGTGTGTGTGTGTGTGTGTGTGTGTGAGAGAGTTCAGGTGTATCCCTCAATGACTGTCTGTTCTTCTGCTTACCGCTACAGTGTGGAACATGGTGGAGAGAACACAATGAAACCTGGGCTTAGAAAATGTGAGTGTTGACTGCTGTGAAGAATATGACTAAGAATAAGACTTAATTCAAGTTAAGTCAAAGTCAAAGACCACCATCATTACTTACTTGGTCAAATTAAATATCAGCTGTAGTTCTACAGAAGCAGAAATCAGGGACACCAACGTTTACAAAGAGTTGCTTTGACAATGTGTGTGTCTGTCTGTGTGTGGCGCGTTCGTGTTACATAAGAAATGTGTGTATGTTTTCATGATGCCTACAGGTGTGTGTGTGTGTGTGTGTGTGTGTGTGTGTGTGTGTGTAATTAATGGGAATAAGTGTGTTTTATATTACCATACAGTATCACATATGATCATTCAACAAGTCTCAAGTTACCTTAACTTCTCCTTTTGATACCTAGAAACATCTACATTAAATGAATTAGTGAAAAGTGAGTTAACATTCTAATGTGAATGATGATGATTTCTAATATTGTGTCTGGTTTCATCCATCAGATGTCTGTGATCTCACACTGGACCCAAACACAGTAAACAGACTCCTCTCTCTGTCTGAGGAGAACAGAAAGGTGACATGTAGGCGAGAGAAGCAGCCGTATCCTGATCACCCAGAAAGATTTGAGGTCTGGGAACAGGTGCTGTGTAGAGAGGGTCTGACTGGGCGCTGTTACTGGGAGGTAGAGTGGAGTGGGAGAAGGGCTGATATAGGAGTGACATATAAAGGAATCAACAGGAGAGGAATGGGTGAGGACTGTTGTCTTGGACACAATGACAAGTCCTGGTGTCTGTTCTGCTCTGACAACAGTTACACTGCCTGGCACAATAATAATCGGACAACCATAGACGTCCCCTCCTCCAGCTCCCACAGAGTAGGAGTGTATTTGGACTGGCCAGCCGGCACTCTGTCCTTCTATAGAGCCTCCTCTGACACACTGACCCACCTGATCACATTCACCTCCACATTCACTGAGCCCCTCTATCCAGGGTTTAGGCTTTATGATGTTGACTCCTCAGTGTCCCTGAAATAATAACACACACAGGACACACACACTCACACTGGACACTCAAACACACTGACTCACACACACCGGACACACACACACACACACACACACACTGACTCACACACACCGGACACACACACACACACACACACACACACACACACACACACACACACACACACACACACACACACACACACACACACACACACACACACACACACACACACACACACACACACACACACACACACACACACACACAGGCTTGTAATGGCTGGAGGGGAATAAGTGGAATGGTATCAAACACGTGGTTTCCATGTGTTCCATTTCATTCACTCTGTTCCAGACATTATTATGAGCCGTCCTCCCCTCAGCAGCCTCCTCTGGTATGTACTGTCCTATATGTGAGAGAGCTCCAACAAGGAATTACAATGTATGTATTACTTTTAATACCTGCAAATGGCAAATAAACCACTTGAACTCCTTATGAATGTCTGCAGCCGACTAGGCTGATGGCGTCTGACAGGAGGTGAAAATATTAATATTAATATGAATATGAAAATATTAATATGGATCCTCTGTTTATCAGCTTGTTTTATACTGTTTTAGATGGATCCTCTGTTTATCATCTTGTTTTATACTGTTTTAGATGGATCCTCTGTTTATCATCTTGTTTTATACTGTTTTAGATGGATCCTCTGTTTATCATCTTGTTTTATACTGTTTTAGATGTATCCTCTGTTTATCAGCTTGTTTTATACTGTTTTAGATGGATCCTCTGTTTAAACATTGCAACTCTTACAATAACACCGTTAAAATACCAATGTGATTATTTGTTGTCTTTCATGTTGAAAAACTAATTGTACAATTATATATTATATATTATATATGGACATACACTCCATAGTTGTACAAGTGTACAAGGATATAGGTTCTCTCATAACCCTCAGTCCCCAGGTGGGTAGATGGCAGGTTGAATAAAGAGAAGCTAGTGATGTGGGGGTTCTCTCATAACCCTCAGTCCCCAGGTGGGTAGATGGCAGGTTGTATAAAGAGAAGCTAGTGATGTGGGGGTTCTCTCATAACCCTCAGTCCCCAGGTGGGTAGATGGCAGGTTGAATAAAGAGAAGCTAGTGATGTGGGGGTTCTCTCACAACCCTCAGTCCCCAGGTGGGTAGATGGCAGGTTGAATAAAGAGAAGCTAGTGATGTGGGGGTTCTCTCATAACCCTCAGTCCCCAGGTGGGTAGATGGCAGGTTGTATAAAGAGAAGCTAGTGATGTGGGGGTTCTCTCATAACCCTCAGTCCCCAGGTGGGTAGGTGGCAGGTTGTATAAAGAGAAGCTAGTGATCTGGGGTTCTCTCATAACCCTCAGTCCCCAGGTGGGTAGATGGCAGGTTGTATAAAGAGAAGCTAGTGATGTGGGGGTTCTCTCATAACCCTCAGTCCCCAGGTGGGTAGATGGCAGGTTGTATAAAGAGAAGCTAGTGATGTGGGGGTTCTCTCATAACCCTCAGTCCCCAGGTGGGTAGATGGCAGGTTGTATAAAGAGAAGCTAGTGATGTGGGGGTTCTCTCATAACCCTCAGTCCCCAGGTGGGTAGATGGCAGGTTGTATAAAGAGAAGCTAGTGATGTGGGGGTTCTCTCATAACCCTCAGTCCCCAGGTGGGTAGATGGCAGGTTGTATAAAGAGAAGCTAGTGATGTGGGGGTTCTCTCATAACCCTCAGTCCCCAGGTGGGTAGATGGCAGGTTGTATAAAGAGAAAACAATAGGCTATATAACAAAATCCATAAATGTATAATTATTGTGCAATTTACACTGAGTGTACAAAACATTATGAACAACTGCTCTTTCTATGACAGACTGACCAGGTGAATCCAGGTGAAAGCTATGATCCCTTATTGATGTCACTTGTTAAATCCACTTCAATCAGTGTAGATGAAGGGGAGGAGACAGGTTAAAGAAGGATTTTTAAGCCCGGAGACAATTGAGACATGGATTGTGTATGTGTGTCATTCAGAGGATGAATGAGCAAGACAAAAAATGTAAGTACCTTTGAATGGGGTATGGTAGTAGGTACCAGGCGCACCGGTTTGTATCATGAACTGCAACGCTGCTGGGTTTTTCACGCTCATGTTCCACCACCCAAAGGACATCCAGCCAACTTGACAACTGTGGGAAGCATTGGAGTCAACATGGGCCAGCATCCCTGTGGAACGCTTTCAACACCTTGTAGAATCCATGACCCGATGAATTGAGGCTGTTCTGAGGACAAATGGAGATATTAGGAAGTGAGGGGGGGGGGCATAACTCAATGTTAGGAAGGAGTCCTTAATATCTAGTCCACTCAGTGTATAACCTGTAGGCTACACTGCTCAGTTAGAGTAATATCTAGTCCATTCAGTGTATAACCTATAGACTACACTGCTCAGTTAGAGTAATATCTAGTCCACTCAGTGTATAACCTGTAGACTACACTGCTCAGTTAGAGTAATATCTAGTCCACTCAGTGTATAACCTGTAGACTACACTGCTCAGTTAGAGTAATATCTAGTCCACTCAGTGTATAACCTGTAGACTACACTGCTCAGTTAGAGTAATATCTAGTCCACTCATTGTATAACCTATAGACTACACTGCTCAGTTAGAGTAATATCTAGTCCACTCAGTGTATAACCTGTAGGCTACACTGCTCAGTTAGAGTAATATCTAGTCCACTCAGTGTATAACCTATAGACTACACTGCTCAGTTAGAGTAATATCTAGTCCACTCAGTGTATAACCTGTAGACTACACTGCTCAGTTAGAGTAATATCTAGTCCACTCAGTGTCTAACCTGTAGACTACACAGCTCAGTTAGAGTAATATCTAGTCCACTCAGTGTATAACCTGTAGGCTACACTGTTCAGTTAGAGTAATATCTAGTCCACTCAGTGTATAACCTGTAGACTACACTGCTCAGTTAGAGTAATATCTAGTCCACTCATTGTATAACCTGTAGACTACACTGCTCAGTTAGAGTAATATCTAGTCCACTCAGTGTCTAACCTGTAGACTACACAGCTCAGTTAGAGTAATATCTAGTCCACTCAGTGTATAACCTGTAGGCTACACTGCTCAGTTAGAGTAATATCTAGTCCATTCAGTGTATAACCTGTAGACTACACTGCTCAGTTAGAGTAATATCTAGTCCATTCAGTGTATAACCTGTAGACTACACTGCTCAGTTAGAGTAATATCTAGTCCACTCAGTGTATAACCTGTAGACTACACTGTTCAGTTAGCGTAATATCTAGTCCACTCAGTGTATAACCTATAGACTACACTGCTCAGTTAGAGTAATATCTAGTCCACTCAGTGTATAACCTATAGGCTACACTGCTCAGTTGGAGTAATATCTAGTCCACTCAGTGTATAACCTGTAGACTACACTGCTCAGTTAGAGTAATATCTAGTCCACTCAGTGTATAACCTATAGGCTACACTGCTCAGTTGGAGTAATATCTAGTCCACTCAGTGTATAACCTGTAGGCTACACTGCTCAGTTAGAGTAATATCTAGTCCACTCAGTGTATAACCTATAGACTACACTGCTCAGTTAGAGTAATATCTAGTCCACTCAGTGTATAACCTATAGGCTACACTGCTCAGTTGGAGTAATATCTAGTCCACTCAGTGTATAACCTGTAGGCTACACTGCTCAGTTAGAGTAATATCTAGTCCACTCAGTGTATAACCTGTAGACTACACTGCTCAGTTAGAGTAATATCTAGTCCACTCAGTGTATAACCTGTAGACTACACTGCTCAGTTAGGGTAATATCTAGTCCACTCAGTATATAACCTACAGACTACACTGCTCAGTTAGAGTAATATCTAGTCCACTCAGTGTATAACCTGTAGACTACACTGCTCAGTTAGAGTAATATCTAGTCCACTCAGTGTATAACCTGTAGACTACACTGCTCAGTTAGAGTAATATCTAGTCCACTCAGTGTATAACCTGTAGACTACACTGCTCAGTTAGAGTAATATCTAGTCCACTCAGTGTATAACCTATAGACTACACTGCTCAGTTAGAGTAATATCTAGTCCACTCAGTGTATAACCTGTATGCTACACTGTTCAGTTAGCGTAATATTTAGTCCATTCAGTGTATAACCTGTAGACTACACTGCTCAGTTAGAGTAATATCTAGTCCACTCAGTGTATAACCTATAGACTACACTGCTCAGTTAGAGTAATATCTAGTCCACTCAGTGTATAACCTGTATGCTACACTGTTCAGTTAGCGTAATATTTAGTCCATTCAGTGTATAACCTGTAGACTACACTGCTCAGTTAGAGTAATATCTAGTCCACTCAGTGTATAACCTGTAGACTACAGTGCTCAGTTAGAGTAATATCTAGTCCACTCAGTGTATAACCTATAGACTACACTGCTCAGTTAGAGTAATATCTAGTCCACTCAGTGTATAACCTGTAGGCTACACTGCTCAGTTAGAGTAATATCTAGTCCACTCAGTGTATAACCTATAGACTACACTGCTCAGTTAGAGTAATATCTAGTCCACTCAGTGTATAACCTGTAGACTACACTGCTCAGTTAGAGTAATATCTAGTCCACTCAGTGTCTAACCTGTAGACTACACAGCTCAGTTAGAGTAATATCTAGTCCACTCAGTGTATAACCTGTAGGCTACACTGTTCAGTTAGAGTAATATCTAGTCCACTCAGTGTATAACCTGTAGACTACACTGCTCAGTTAGAGTAATATCTAGTCCACTCATTGTATAACCTGTAGACTACACTGCTCAGTTAGAGTAATATCTAGTCCACTCAGTGTCTAACCTGTAGACTACACAGCTCAGTTAGAGTAATATCTAGTCCATTCAGTGTATAACCTATAGACTACACTGCTCAGTTAGAGTAATATCTAGTCCACTCAGTGTATAACCTGTAGACTACACTGTTCAGTTAGCGTAATATCTAGTCCACTCAGTGTATAACCTATAGACTACACTGCTCAGTTAGAGTAATATCTAGTCCACTCAGTGTATAACCTATAGGCTACACTGCTCAGTTGGAGTAATATCTAGTCCACTCAGTGTATAACCTGTAGACTACACTGCTCAGTTAGAGTAATATCTAGTCCACTCAGTGTATAACCTATAGGCTACACTGCTCAGTTGGAGTAATATCTAGTCCACTCAGTGTATAACCTGTAGGCTACACTGCTCAGTTAGAGTAATATCTAGTCCACTCAGTGTATAACCTATAGACTACACTGCTCAGTTAGAGTAATATCTAGTCCACTCAGTGTATAACCTATAGGCTACACTGCTCAGTTGGAGTAATATCTAGTCCACTCAGTGTATAACCTGTAGGCTACACTGCTCAGTTAGAGTAATATCTAGTCCACTCAGTGTATAACCTGTAGACTACACTGCTCAGTTAGAGTAATATCTAGTCCACTCAGTGTATAACCTGTAGACTACACTGCTCAGTTAGAGTAATATCTAGTCCACTCAGTATATAACCTACAGACTACACTGCTCAGTTAGAGTAATATCTAGTCCACTCAGTGTATAACCTGTAGACTACACTGCTCAGTTAGAGTAATATCTAGTCCACTCAGTGTATAACCTGTAGACTACACTGCTCAGTTAGAGTAATATCTAGTCCACTCAGTGTATAACCTGTAGACTACACTGCTCAGTTAGAGTAATATCTAGTCCACTCAGTGTATAACCTATAGACTACACTGCTCAGTTAGAGTAATATCTAGTCCACTCAGTGTATAACCTGTATGCTACACTGTTCAGTTAGCGTAATATTTAGTCCATTCAGTGTATAACCTGTAGACTACACTGCTCAGTTAGAGTAATATCTAGTCCATTCAGTGTATAACCTGTAGACTACACTGCTCAGTTAGAGTAATATCTAGTCCACTCAGTGTATAACCTATAGACTACACTGCTCAGTTAGAGTAATATCTAGTCCACTCAGTGTATAACCTGTAGGCTACACTGCTCAGTTAGAGTAATATCTAGTCCACTCAGTGTATAACCTGTAGGCTACACTGCTCAGTTAGAGTAATATCTAGTACACTCAGTGTATAACCTGTAGACTACACTGCTCAGTTAGAGTAATATCTAGTCCACTCAGTGTATAACCTGTAGGCTACACTGCTCAGTTAGAGTAATATCTAGTCCACTCAGTGTATAACCTATAGACTACACTGCTCAGTTAGAGTAATATCTAGTCCACTCAGTGTATAACCTGTAGACTACACTGCTCAGTTAGAGTAATATCTAGTCCACTCAGTGTCTAACCTGTAGACTACACAGCTCAGTTAGAGTAATATCTAGTCCACTCAGTGTATAACCTGTAGGCTACACTGTTCAGTTAGAGTAATATCTAGTCCATTCAGTGTATAACCTGTAGACTACACTGCTCAGTTAGAGTAATATCTAGTCCACTCAGTGTATAACCTATAGACTACACTGCTCAGTTAGAGTAATATCTAGTCCACTCAGTGTATAACCTGTAGACTACAGTGCTCAGTTAGAGTAATATCTAGTCCACTCAGTGTATAACCTGTAGGCTACACTGCTCAGTTAGAGTAATATCTAGTCCACTCAGTGTATAACCTGTAGGCTACACTGCTCAGTTAGAGTAATATCTAGTCCACTCAGTGTATAACCTATAGACTACACTGCTCAGTTAGAGTAATATCTAGTCCACTCAGTGTATAACCTGTAGACTACACTGCTCAGTTAGAGTAATATCTAGTCCACTCAGTGTCTAACCTGTAGACTACACAGCTCAGTTAGAGTAATATCTAGTCCACTCAGTGTATAACCTGTAGGCTACACTGTTCAGTTAGAGTAATATCTAGTCCACTCAGTGTATAACCTGTAGACTACACTGCTCAGTTAGAGTAATATCTAGTCCACTCATTGTATAACCTGTAGACTACACTGCTCAGTTAGAGTAATATCTAGTCCACTCAGTGTATAACCTATAGACTACACTGCTCAGTTAGAGTAATATCTTGTCCACTCAGTGTATAACCTGTATGCTACACTGTTCAGTTAGAGTAATATCTAGTCCACTCAGTGTCTAACCTGTAGACTACACTGCTCAGTTAGAGTAATATCTAGTCCACTCAGTGTCTAACCTGTAGACTACACAGCTCAGTTAGAGTAATATCTAGTCCACTCAGTGTATAACCTGTAGGCTACACTGTTCAGTTAGAGTAATATCTAGTCCACTCAGTGTATAACCTGTAGACTACACTGCTCAGTTAGAGTAATATCTAGTCCACTCAGTGTATAACCTGTATGCTACACTGTTCAGTTAGCGTAATATTTAGTCCATTCAGTGTATAACCTGTAGACTACACTGCTCAGTTAGAGTAATATCTAGTCCATTCAGTGTATAACCTGTAGACTACACTGCTCAGTTAGAGTAATATCTAGTCAGCTCAGTGTATAACCTGTAGACTACACTGTTCAGTTAGCGTAATATCTAGTCCACTCAGTGTATAACCTATAGACTACACTGCTCAGTTAGAGTAATATCTAGTCCACTCAGTGTATAACCTGTAGGCTACACTGCTCAGTTAGAGTAATATCTAGTCCACTCAGTGTATAACCTGTAGACTACACTGCTCAGTTAGAGTAATATCTAGTCCACTCAGTGTATAACCTGTAGACTACACTGCTCAGTTAGAGTAATATCTAGTCCACTCAGTGTCTAACCTATAGACTACACTGCTCAGTTAGAGTAATATCTAGTCCACTCAGTGTATAACCTGTAGACTACACTACTCAGTTAGAGTAATATCTAGTCCACTCAGTGTATAACCTGTAGGCTACACTGCTCAGTTAGAGTAATATCTAGTCCACTCAGTGTATAACCTGTAGACTACACTGCTCAGTTAGAGTCCATCTGTTAAGGTGCCTCTTTATCAGCATCATAAAAGCTGATAGTATTTCAACCACATCAAATATGCATCATAAATAATAATAATAAAATAGATTAATAACTACTGAAATGGAGACAGACGGACCAGATTCTCCCTGTAAAGTGGGACTAGAGGAAGAGAAGAAACACCCTGGACACCGTCAGGAGAGGTTTCAGAATAATAACTACTGAAATGGAGACAGATGGACCAGATTCTCCCTGTAAAGTGGGACTAGAGGAAGAGAAGAAACACCCTGGACACCGTCAGGAGAGGTTTCAGAATAATAACTACTGAAATGGAGACAGACGGACCAGATTCTCCCTGTAAAGTGGGACTAGAGGAAGAGAAGAAACACCCTGGACACCGTCAGGAGAGGTTTCAGAATAATAACTACTGAAATGGAGACAGACGGACCAGATTCTCCCTGTAAAGTGGGACTAGAGGGAGATATAAACACCCTGGACACCGTCAGGAGAGGTTTCAGAATAATAACTACTGAAATGGAGACAGATGGACCAGATTCTCCCTGTAAAGTGGGACTAGAGGAAGAGAAGAAACACCCTGGACACCGTCAGGAGAGGTTTCAGAATAATAACTACTGAAATGGAGACAGACGGACCAGATTCTCCCTGTAAAGTGGGACTAGAGGAAGAGAAGAAACACCCTGGACACCGTCAGGAGAGGTTTCAGAATAATAACTACTGAAATGGAGACAGACGGACCAGATTCTCCCTGTAAAGTGGGACTAGAGGGAGATATAAACACCCTGGACACCGTCAGGAGAGGTTTCAGAATAATAACTACTGAAATGGAGACAGACGGACCAGATTCTCCCTGTAAAGTGGGACTAGAGGAAGAGAAGAAACACCCTGGACACCGTCAGGAGAGGTTTCAGAATAATAACTACTGAAATGGAGACAGACGGACCAGATTCTCCCTGTAAAGTGGGACTAGAGGGAGATATAAACACCCTGGACACCGTCAGGAGAGGTTTCAGAATAATAACTACTGAAATGGAGACAGACGGACCAGATTCTCCCTGTAAAGTGGGACTAGAGGAAGAGAAGAAACACCCTGGACACCGTCAGGAGAGGTTTCAGAATAATAACTACTGAAATGGAGACAGACGGACCAGATTCTCCCTGTAAAGTGGGACTAGAGGGAGATATAAACACCCTGGACACCGTCAGGAGAGGTTTCAGAATAATAACTACTGAAATGGAGACAGACGGACCAGATTCTCCCTGTAAAGTGGGACTAGAGGAAGAGAAGAAACACCCTGGACACCGTCAGGAGAGGTTTCAGAATAATAACTACTGAAATGGAGACAGACGGACCAGATTCTCCCTGTAAAGTGGGACTAGAGGAAGAGAAGTTTAATAAATCCATAGAGGCACTAAAAGAGGAGCACCAGCATTCTACCATTTTGACTCCAATATGGGAACAATGGATAAACTGGATCAAACTGGTCATCATTTCCCTGCTGACGGAACATTCCAATCTAATAAAGAACTCAGAGATGTTGTTGTGGTCTGGAACAATAAATAACATTAAGTTGGAACACACACAGAAACATTATTTTGTGTGGAGGTGCTGACTAACGATGAATGAACTATAAACTAAAAAGATAAATAGAGTCCCACACTCCATATATAAACTCCCAGTAATTTATTGTGTTTTTACCAACGTTTCAGCATCACTGTGTCTTCTTCAGGGTGATGTCATGAATACTTGAACCAGGTTAAGTAGACAAACAGTGCAATTAGTGCAACTAATGACAATAGTGAGGGGTGTGTCATAATTATTAAGTTAATCATAATGAATTAATGAAATGTTAAAAAACAATAGTTTATGGCATATTGAATATATTAGGCTATTATATATTCACCCAAACAACTTGGTATAAGTCATTGCCACAGTGCCACTGCTTGGTGCAAGTGTTGGGTTGGGTTAGGGTTAGGGTTAGGATACGGTAGGGTTTGCTTTAGGGTTGGGTTAGGGTACAGTAGGGTAGGGTTAGGGTACGGTAGGGTAGGGTAGGGTAGGGTTTGGTTAGGTTTGGGTTAGGGTTATGGTTGGGTTAGGTTAGGGTTAGGGTTGGGTTAGTGTTGGGTTAGGGTTGGGTTAGGGTGGGTTTAGGGTTGGTTTAGTTGGGTTAGGTTTGGTTTAGGATTGAGTTAAGGTTGGGTTAGGGTTAGGTTAGTGTTGGGTTGGGGTTGGGTTAGGGTTAGTGTTGGGTTGGGGTTAGGTTAGTGTTGGGTTAGGTTAGTGTTGGCTTTGGTTGAAGCCAGCATGTGGATGGACATGACCTGATTGAGTCTAAGTTTAAGGATATATAATTCATTCTCTGTATTAACCTGATTGAGTCTAAGATTTGAGGATATATAATTCATTCTCTGTATTGACCTGATTGAGACTAAGTGTCAGGATATATAATTCATTCTCTGTATTGACCTGATTGAGACTAAGTGTCAGGATATATAATTCATTCTCTGTATTGACCTGATTGAGCCATATTTCTAGTCCTGTAAACAGAGAGACAACAACATACATGGAATTGTGTTTAACACGGTTTCATGTATTTTTTTAAACCAAAACATTTTATTAATGTTCATTTGTAACTCTCTCTGTATGGCAGATTCTCAGTAGGTTTCCATAGTCCGTTAACCTAACAGCCTGGCAGGCCTACACAGTGAGAGAGAGAAAGAGAGAGAGAGAGAGAGAGAGAGAGAGAGAGTTTAGGTACTGTGGGATTCTTTAATCAGTTTAGCTCATTGGACAGGTCAGAGTCAATGTTTGTGAGAGAGAGGGGAGTGTGGAGACTGTAGAGGGGGAGACGGAGAGATGTGCGAAGAGAGAGAGAGGCGACCGGAGACATTATCACCACCTACCACTAGAGGGCGAATAATACACAGTTTTGTTAGTTTGTCATTCTTACATTCATGGTAACAAAATGAACCCTCCTCAAATGGCACCCTATTCCCCATAATGCACTACACAGTCCTATAGGTCCTGGTCTAAGGTAGTGCACTACACAGCCCTATAGGTCCTGGTCTAAGGTAGTGCACTACACAGCCCTATAGGTCCTGGAGACGGCTAGTTGTTCATACGGTAGTGTTATTAATGATTAACCCTGAAATGCAGTTGACTGAATCAGGGTCACAGTGTTTCTTTGTAGTCTTAAACAAATCTACTTTGAAACACAGGGGTACACCTCACACACATGGTTACGGGCTTAAAAGGTATCACCTCACACACATGGTTCTGGGCTTAAAGGTATCACCTCACACACATGGTTATGGGCTTAAAAACAAGAAGACACCTGTACCATGTCAGATATGGAGTTGAAATATATTCTATATTGGTTTTTCATCCCAAAATGACACTTTATATACATCACAGTTGACTGAACTATAACCGGATTTTCGGCCTAAAAAAATGTATTATGTTAATTAATTATGAAATGATTAAAATTATGAATAACATTCCACCATGAGGTCACTAGGTAATCTGACTGCAGGAAAGGACTCCAGGTAATAATGATACAATATGAATAACATTCCACCATGAGGTCACTAGGTAATCTGACTGCAGGAAAGGACTCCAGGTAATAATGATACAATATGAATAACATTCCACCATGAGGTCACTAGGTAATCTGACTACAGGAAAGGACTCCAGGTAATAATGATAAAATATGAATAACATTCCACCATGAGGTCACTAGGTAATCTGACTGCAGGAAAGGACTCCAGGTAATAATGATACAATATGAATAACATTCCACCATGAGGTCACTAGGTAATCTGACTGCAGGAAAGGACTCCAGGTAATAATGATACAATATGAATAACATTCCACCATGAGGTCACTAGGTAATCTGACTGCAGGAAAGGACTCCAGGTAATAATGATACAATATGAATAACATTCCACCATGAGGTCACTAGGTAATCTGACTGCAGGAAAGGACTCCAGGTAATAATGATACAATATGAATAACATTCCACCATGAGGTCACTAGGTAATCTGACTGCAGGAAAGGACTCCAGGTAATAATGATACAATATGAATAACATTCCACCATGAGGTCACCAGGTAATCTGACTGCAGGAAAGAACTCCAGGTAATAATGATACAATATGAATAACATTCCACCATGAGGTCACCAGGTAATCTGACTGCAGGAAAGGACTCCAGGTAATAATGATAAAATATGAATAACATTCCACCATGAGGTCACTAGGTAATCTGACTGCAGGAAAGAACTCCAGGTAATAATGATAAAATATGAATAACATTCCACCATGAGGTCACTAGGTAATCTGACTGCAGGAAAGGACTCCAGGTAATAATGATAAAATATTAATAACATTCCACCATGAGGTCACTAGGTAATCTGACTGCAGGAAAGGACTCCAGGTAATAATGATACAATATGAATAACATTCCACCATGAGGTCACTAGATAATCTGACTACAGGAAAGGACTCCAGGTAATAATGATACAATATGAATAACATTCCACCATGAGGTCACTAGGTAATCTGACTGCAGGAAAGGACTCCAGGTAATAATGATACAATATGAATAACATTCCACCATGAGGCCACTAGGTAATCTGACTGCAGGAAAGGACTCCAGGTAATAATGATACAATATGAATAACATTCCACCATGAGGTCACTAGGTAATCTGACTGCAGGAAAGGACTCCAGGTAATAATGATAAAATATGAATAACATTCCACCATGAGGTCACTAGGTAATCTGACTGCAGGAAAGGACTCCAGGTAATAATGATAAAATATGAATAACATTCCACCATGAGGTCACTAGGTAATCTGACTGCAGGAAAGGACTCCAGGTAATAATGATACAATATGAATAACATTCCACCCTGAGGTCACTAGGTAATCTGACTGCAGGAAAGGACTCCAGGTAATAATGATACAATATGAATAACATTCCACCATGAGGTCACTAGGTAATCTGACTGCAGGAAAGGACTCCAGGTAATAATGATACAATATGAATAACATTCCACCATGAGGTCACTAGGTAATCTGACTGCAGGAAAGGACTCCAGGTAATAATGATACAATATGAATAACATTCCACCATGAGGTCACTAGGTAATCTGACTACAGGAAAGGACTCCAGGTAATAATGACAAAATATGAATAACATTCCACCATGAGGTCACTAGGTAATCTGACTGCAGGAAAGGACTCCAGGTAATAATGATACAATATGAATAACATTCCACCATGAGGCCACTAGGTAATCTGACTGCAGGAAAGGACTCCAGGTAATAATGATACAATATGAATAACATTCCACCATGAGGTCACTAGGTAATCTGACTGCAGGAAAGGACTCCAGGTTATAATGATAAAATATGAATAACATTCCACCATGAGGTCACTAGGTAATCTGACTGCAGGAAAGGACTCCAGGTAATAATGATACAATATGAATAACATTCCACCATGAGGTCACTAGGTAATCTGACTGCAGGAAAGGACTCCAGGTAATAATGATAAAATATGAATAACATTCCACCATGAGGTCACTAGGTAATCTGACTGCAGGAAAGGACTCCAGGTAATAATGATAAAATATGAATAACATTCCACCATGAGGTCACTAGGTAATCTGACTGCAGGAAAGGACTCCAGGTTATAATGATAAAATATGAATAACATTCCACCATGAGGTCACTAGGTAATCTGACTGCAGGAAAGGACTCCAGGTAATAATGATACAATATGAATAACATTCCACCATGAGGTCACCAGGTAATCTGACTGCAGGAAAGGACTCCAGGTAATAATGATAAAATATGAATAACATTCCACCATGAGGTCACTAGGTAATCTGACTGCAGGAAAGGACTCCAGGTAATAATGATACAATATGAATAACATTCCACCATGAGGTCACTAGGTAATCTGACTGCAGGAAAGGACTCCAGGTAATAATGATACAATATGAATAACATTCCACCATGAGGTCACTAGGTAATCTGACTACAGGAAAGGACTCCAGGTAATAATGATAGAATATGAATAACATTCCACCATGAGGTCACTAGGTAATCTGACTGCAGGAAAGGACTCCAGTGTAATAATGATACAATATGAATAACATTCCACCATGAGGTCACTAGGTAATCTGACTGCAGGAAAGGACTCCAGGTAATAATGATACAATATGAATAACATTCCACCATGAGGCCACTAGGTAATCTGACTGCAGGAAAGCAGTAGCTACACAGCGATTGTGTAAACCCAAGGCTTGAATACAAAGTTAATCAGTAACTAAAATTACACACAGTTTCTTGACATTGGGGAGGTGAATAAACCCTTCCCAAGGTTTCTGTCTCAGCACAAAGGAAAATTTCACTGACTTGCATGTTCTGGTTGTGAATTCAGGCTACAAGGTAAGACTTTTCCCAGGGATTATTGTAAAGTTTGTAGAGACATTAACTGTATGGTTTTATTTTAGTATAGTGAATGACTGTAAAACACTCAGATCTAACAGTCCATTTCACCTGGGACAGGTACGTGACAGTTCAATCTTACAAAATGGCGCTAACTGGGCGTAGGCAAGTCAAATTCAGAAACATTGTACATATATCGTATTATACGACTCGTATATCGTGGTTATTTTACCATTTGTATATGTTTTATGTATAAGTTGTAAATCGTCTTTCAGAATATCAGAACATTTGTTGTTTTCTAAATGACAATGATCTCCTGCTTCCTGTGTAGTTTGGTATGAAACCACTGAACAGACTTTACATTGTTATTATGAACTGAATTCAGTAACAGCAGAATAATATCAGACCTGTTGAACAAAGCAACACACTAGAATGAGAGACATTATTAAAAGAGAAAGTGAGACGTTAATATTATTAATATTACATTATTATATATATTATTATTTGTATTATTAATATTACATTTTTATATATATTATTATTTGTATTATTAATATTACATTTTTATATATATTATATTATTATTATGAATATTTGTATTATTAATATTACATTGTTATTGTTAATAGTATTATTATTATTATTATCATTATTATTATTATTAGTTCCACTACATGGAGAAAAGGGGAAAAATATAAATATAAACTACATGTTCATGTGATGCATTAAATCACCTGACTGTTTGAATGTGTCTATTATTAAATGTTTAATTTCTCATAGAGATAATTAATAGAACAATTAACCTTCAATAATTAGTTGTCACTGTGTTAACCACAACCAACATGCTGGATCTCTGTTTAGTTGTCACTGTGTTAACCACAACCAACATGTTGGATCTCTGTTTAGTTGTCACTGTGTTAACCACAACCAACATGTTGGATCTCTGTTTAGTTGTCACTGTGTTAACCACAACCAACATGTTGGATCTCTGTTTAGTTGTAACTGTGTTAACCACAACCAACATGCTGGATCTCTGTTTAGTTGTCACTGTGTTAACCACAACCAACATGTTGGATCTCTGTTTAGTTGTCACTGTGTTAACCACAACCAACATGCTGGATCTCTGTTTAGTTGTCACTGTGTTAACCACAACCAACATGCTGGATCTCTGTTTAGTTGTCACTGTGTTAACCACAACCAACATGCTGGATCTCTGTTTAGTTGTCACTGTGTTAACCACAACCAACATGCTGGATCTCTGTTTAGTTGTCACTGTGTTAACCACAACCAACATGTTGGATCTCTGTTTAGTTGTCACTGTGTTAACCACAACCAACATGCTGGATCTCTGTTTAGTTGTCACTGTGTTAACCACAACCAACATGTTGGATCTCTGTTTAGTTGTCACTGTGTTAACCACAACCAACATGCTGGATCTCTGTTTAGTTGTCACTGTGTTAACCACAACCAACATGTTGGATCTCTGTTTAGGGGTCAATGCTCTAAAATGAGTCTCTGTGGGGACAGAGAGGAGGGGGGCCCTGCCTCTAAAATGTATCTCTCTGGGGGACATGAGACCAAAGCTAAGAGGTAAGATGACAATTTTATGAATAATTGATTACGTTCATTTCCAAAATAAATATCTATCTTAAGATGAATGCACTTACTGTAAATCACTCTGGATAAGAGCATCTGCTAAATCAGGGGTTCTCAATCCGGGGTCTGTGGAGGTACTGCAGGGGTTCTCAATCCGGGGTCTGTGGAGGTACTGCAGGGGTTCTCAATCCGGGGTCTGTGGAGGTACTGCAGGGGTTCTCAATCCGGGGTCTGTGGAGGTACTGCAGGGGTTCTCAATCCGGGGTCTGTGGAGGTACTGCAGGGGTTCTCAATCCGGGGTCTGTGGAGGTACTACAGGGGTTCTCAGTCCGGGGTCTGTGGAGGTACTGCAGGGGTTTACAATCCGGGGTCTGTGGAGGTACTGCAAGGGTTCTCAATCCGGGGTCTGAGGAGGTACTGCAGGGGTTCTCAATCCGGGATCTGTGGAGGTACTGCAGGGGTTCTCAATCCGGGGTCTGTGGAGGTACTGCAGGGGTTCCACGGCACCCTGACTGTACTCGTTGCAATGTGAGACATTTGATAGAATTTTCACATGACACGACCACTTTGCCTACTCTTAATTATTGACTAATATTATGGAATGCATATTTTTTTAACCAATTGTGATCATTGTTACAAGCAGAATTTTGACAATATTACCGTTAAATCAACACACTCTTCACACCCGTTTAACAACTCTAAATAGCTTTGGCATAGTAGGCATCAAGTCCCTTGCCAATAATGTTGCCTACAACGTTGCAACAATGTTAATTTACATCCAACACATATTACGCCCTAGATGCCTTCAATTGCCCAATTTATAGCCACGCCCAATTTAGGATTATTTTTTAACAATGTGATTATACAGTCTTAGAAAAGAAGGTTCCTTATAGAACCAAAAACGCTTCTATCACTTCCTTAATATATGCAACCACTAAAAGGGATATATATTTTTGGGTTCAGTGAAGAAGAACCTCTCGAGTTCTGATCAACGAAAGGTGAATGTTTTGAGGATGTGAACCCAGCAACCCTCCAGTGGTCAGATCAATTCCTCCCGTTTTTTCCAACGTCCGGCCCAGGATTTGAACCTGCCACCTTTCGGCCACAGGTCCAACTCCTGCCACAGGTCCTTAGCAGCTGGGTGAAAACCTGAGTTAATCTTCAGAAATAAGAATGAGTTAATCTGCCAAAATTAAGACAAAATGCTTCAGAGACATACATGGTATGTTACATGGTTGTTATACATAATTATTATACATAAATCATTAATCATTGTCAAAAGCACAAGACATACTGTTGCATGTAGGTCTATATTATTTATAGATTGATCATATAGAAATATAAAAACATTATTTTTAACTACTCCAAAGCAATTACATGTGGCGGAGGAACCACTGATTCTCTGCATTATTCTATAGTATTATCAAGACACCTACTGTTAACTCCTAACTACTTAAGACAGCTCACGAGGCGCCCTAAATATCTGCCGACTAGGTGGGACTAGAGACTTCATGCATAGCTTTAATTTATACCCATAAGTGTAAAATGTCTTTATTCTCAGCACTTATACGACCAATTTTCTACTCTGAGACACTTTGTCGATATGGGCCCAGATCTCAACATATTGTTATAAAAAAACTTAGAATGTTTGTTTAACATAATAATAAAAAATGAATATTACTAATGTAACCCACTGTAAAGACTGGGTTTAGTTGATTGTGTTGCACTGCTCATGTCCCCGTACAGAACTGTCCGCGTCCCCGTACAGAACTGTCCGCGTCCCCGTACAGAACTGTCCGCGTCCCCGTACAGAACTGTCCGCGTCCACGTACAGAACTGTCCGCGTCCCCGTTCGGTGTGGCGCCAAGCATATTGTCCGGTTACGCGCAGAGTTGGCTGAGGTGATCTTGGGGAATAACGACGGAGTTCACTACAGTGTTGAGACACCGAAGTTTATTGTTCAATTAGCTTTTTTCTTTACGGTCAGGGACAGTATGAGTGTAGCCAGATCCTTTTCACTCTCTATCCTTGTTTCATTTTGTGGTTCACCGGATTCATCATCGAGACAAGGGACAGACGAACGACCTGCTAGCTAGTCGGTACAGCTCGGTAAGCTAGCTAGCTACTATACCAGCAGCATCCTAGTTAACTTAGCTAACAATACATCATTCTCTCGTTGACGGATGCTGGCTACCTCTGTCCGGTTCTCCTCTCTTCACTAGATGGACGGTAACTTTAGTGTTTAACCCCTCTGTGTCCAAGGACCAATCTTTTGAATATTATTTTCAGGGCGCCTCAATAGCAGGTATTGAACACCGGGTAAATAATCACTAGTCAGAGCCTCAACCTCAGTAAACATTCATTATAAAAAACATCTTAATATCTGATATTGCGAGTTAACATCATAAATAGTTCTTACTTTTTGATGAGCTTTCATCAGAATCTTGGGCAAGTTGTCCTTTGTCCAAAAGAATCGTTGCTCGGTTGTAGATTGTCGCCTTCAACTTTGGAATTAGCAGTAAACATTAGCCATATGGCCCAGACGTGCCCAACTCACTAGAACGCAGCACAAAGAAATATCCGAAAATCGCAATATACTGATATTAACTGATATAACTCAGTTTAAAATAACAACATTATGATGTCTTTAACACCTATATCGAATAAAATCAGAGCCGGATATATCTAAGGCCTATAACGGTAGCTTTCCAGAACGCCATCCTGAGGTCTGTCTTGCGTCATGGCGAATGTTGAAAAGACTGCACCCCACGTTCCAAAACCCTTTATATGGCCTCAGATCTGCCTAACAACACCATTCCAATTCTCACTATTTGCTGACATCTAGGGGAAGGCGTATGCAGTGCATCTCGACCAATAGAAGACATGCAAATTAATAAACTGACCCCAGAACAGCCTGCCTGATTTCAGATTTCTCACTTCCTCACAGGAAAATTGCTCCAACTTGAGTTCTGTTTTACTCACAGATATAATTCAAACGGTTTTCGAAACTAAAGAGTGTTTTCTATCCAATAGTAATAATAATATGCATATTGTACGAGCAAGAATTGAGTACGAGGCCGTTTGAAATGTGTGTGTGTGTGTGTGTGTGTGTGTGTGTGTGTGTGTGTGTGTGTGTGTGTGTACTCCCTGGATGAGGAGATGTAATCTCATGTTTTGTCAACAGAAAGCAACAGGAGAGATCAGAGTCAGAGATTCTCAGTGGTCAGTCTTCCCAGAGTCATCAAACAGACCTGGCCTCCATATTCAGTGTATGTGGTCCTGTTATGTACATTTGTTTTTGTTTACCTCAAGTAAAGTTGATCTGTCAATCATTCATTAATGTGTTAATGAGAAAGCATTTTGTCTCTTGCTTAACTTATTTACTTGATTTATTTCAGTTGCTTGAAGAGAAAATTATGACATTTGTGAAGAACGAGCTGAAGATGTTCAAGAGGATTCTTAGTCCAGAACTCCCAGAAGGCTTTGAGAGTCAGAAGCAGGAAGTGGTGGATGCTGAAGATGAGAAGCAGGAGAGCAGTGCCAGAGAGGGGGCTCTGAAGATCACACTGCACGTCCTGAGGAAAATGAACCAGAAGGATCTTGCTGACACACTGGAGAAATGTAAGATCTGTCTGCCTCATGTTGAATGCTGTTTTATAACATTTAAAAGCTGTAGCTAAAGTACAGCTAAAGTAGCTGTGTAACTCAATGATATTGTAGCAGCCTTAACACAACACCTAGTGACCTCATCAAGCAGTAGCAGGGATGTGTTGTGGTGATTAATTTAGAGAGAGAGACAACATTAATAATACCATCAATAATACCAATAATAATATAATCAGTCACACCAGTCTGTAATGCATTATGAAAACATTTACACATTTATAGTCAGTTAAGAGAATAAATTATTATAATGTAAAACTTCATAACAGTCCTACAATACTGTAGGCATTAAAACAGACGTAATATTAATATCCTCTGTGTTATTTCTTCATTCAGATGAGCTTGCTGTGATTTGCCAACGTGAACTCAAATCTAATCTAAAGAAGAAGTTTCAATGTGTATTTGAGGGGATCGCTAAACAAGGAAACCCAACACTTCTCAATAAGATCTACACAGAGCTCTACATCACAGAGGGTGGAACAGGAGAGGTCAATAATGAACATGAGCTGAGACAGATTGAGACAACAACCAGGAAACAAGCAAGACCAGAGACTGCAATCAAATGTAACGACATCTTCACACCTTTAACTGGACAAGACAAACTTATCAGAACTGTGCTGACAAAGGGAGTCGCTGGCATTGGAAAAACAGTCTCTGTGCAGAAGTTCATTCTGGACTGGGCTGAAGGAAAAGCAAATCAGGATGTCCAATTTGTATTTTCATTCCCTTTCCGGGAGCTGAATTTGATGAAAGAGGACAAACACACTTTCATTGAACTTCTTAATCACTTCTCAATGGAAACCAAACAATCAGGAATCTCCAACTACAACAAGTACAAAGTTCTGTTCATCTTTGATGGTCTGGATGAGTGCCGACTGCCCCTAGACTTCCAGAAGAACAAGATCTGTTGTGACGTCACAGAGTCAACCTCAGTGGATGTTCTGATGACAAATCTCATCAAGGGAAATCTGCTTCCCTCTGCTCTCCTCTGGATAACTACCCGACCTGCAGCAGCCAATAAGATCCCTTCAGGGTGTGTTGACCAGGTGACAGAGGTACGAGGGTTCAATGACCCACAGAAGGAGGAGTACTTCAGGAAGAGATTCAGTGATGAGGACCTGGCCAACAGAATCATCTCACACATAAAGACATCAAGGAGCCTCCACATCATGTGCCACATTCCAGTCTTCTGTTGGATTTCTGCAACAGTCCTTGAACCCATGCTGAAACATAAGAGAGAAGAGATGCCCAAGACTCTGACTGAGATGTACACACACCTTGTGGAGTTTCATACCAAACAGAAGAATGAAAAGTATCTTGGGAAAGAAGAGACAGGTCCACACTGGAATAAAAAGAGCATTCTGTCACTGGGAAAACTGGCTTTTCAGCAGCTTGTGAATGGCAATCTGATTTTCTATGAAGAAGACCTGAAAGAGGCTGGCATTGATGTCAATGAAGCCTCAGTGTACTCAGGATTGTGCACACAGCTCTTTAAAGAGGAATGTGTGCTGTACCAGGACAAGGTGTACTGCTTTGTTCATCTGAGCATTCAGGAGTTTCTGGCTGCTGTATATGTGTTCCTCTCATTCATCAACAACAATGAGAATCTATTGGACAAACTGCAAACAAAGTCCAGGATCTTTTCTTTGCTGTTCAGAGACAAGCCTGAAGTTACTTTCTACAAGAGTGCTGTGGATAAAGCCTTACAAAGTGAGACAGGAAACCTGGACCTTTTCCTCCGCTTCCTTCTGGGCCTCTCACTGGAGTCCAATCAGAAGCACTTACGAGGTCTACTGACAAAGACAAGAAGCAGCTCACAGAGCCATGAAGAAACAGTCAAGTACATCAAGGAGAAGATCAGGGAGAATCTCTCTCCAGAGAGGAGCATCAATCTGTTCCACTGTCTGAATGAACTGAATGACTGTTCTCTGGTGGAGGAGATCCAAAGCTACCTGAACTCAGGAAGTGTCTCCAGTGAAGAACTCTCACCTGCACAGTGGTCAGCTCTGGTCTTTGTGTTGCTGACTTCAGAAAAGGAGCTGGATGTGTTTGACCTGAAGAAATATTCCAGATCAGAGGAAGGTCTTCTGAGGCTGCTGCCAGTGGTCAAAGCCTCCAGAGCTGCTCTGTGAGTAAATAAAATGACATATAAGAACTAATCATCAGGAATAAATATTCAGTTTAGAGAAAAATATGTATTCTAATATGTATATAATATTATATTGAAAAACACATGCATTGATTTTACCATTAGTATAACAATATGACGATACAGTTCTAGGAGACGGAAGATGAATCTATATGTTGTTTGAATAAACCAAATGCATCTGCCATTGTCCTTCTACACTACTGGTGTTAGATTAACAGTGTGTTTGAAGTCATGATGATCTCTTTGTCAGGCTGTCAGGCTGTGGAGTCACAGAGGAAGGCTGTGCTTCTCTGGTCTCAGCTCTGATGTCAAACCCCTCACATCTGAGAGAGCTGGACCTGAGTAACAATGACCTGAAGGATTCAGGAGTGAAGCTGCTCTCTGCTGGACTGGGGAATCCCCACTGTAAACTGGAGACTCTGAGGTCAGTATTCCTGTAGTTGGTCAACAAGTGATAACTGTTCACCAGATCCACATGTGTTTACCAGACACACATAGTCCACACCATATGTGTTTGGACAGTGAAGCTTACAGTTTTACATTTGGTGCTATGCTCCAGCATTTTGGATTTGAGATAGAATGTTTCATATTAGATGAGAGTACAAAATGTCACCTTCTATTTGAGGTTAATGGTGAGAGGTTAGCATGTTTTGTTGTAGCCAAATGCTGGAGTACAGAGCCACATTTAAAATGTTAGCTTCACTGTCATTATAGATATGATGTGGACTGTATACTCAATACAATCTAAATCTGATACCTCACTGTCTGTCTTCTGACTGATACTGCTTTTAAAACTGGTCTGGTCAGTCTACTCAAATATTTGTACTATACATTTTTTTATCTGCAGGCAATATTTGATAATTTGTTATTTCTAATAATGGTACATTAATTTATGAATAGATATGGCAGGTTTCAGGACACTGATGTACCTGCACATTTTGAAACAAATGTACTGCCACTATTTTCACCACCAAAGAATAGCAGTGTGATTTTAATATGATTTGACTCTTTGCAGGCTGTCACGCTGTCTAGTCACAGAGGAAGGCTGTGCTTCTCTGGTCTCAGCTCTGAGGTCAAACCCCTCACACCTGAGAGAGCTGGACCTGAGCTACAATCACCCAGGAGACTCAGGAGTCAGACTGCTCTCTGCTGGACTGGAGGATCCACACTGCAGACTGGAGAAACTCAAGTATGTAGAGGGTTTATGTCAATGTTTATATCAGACATGTTTGACTTATCAGGCTAGTTAAGACAAACATTCTTACCACCACTTGGACAAATTATATGCTGACTGTGTGTGTGTGTGTGTGTGTGTGTGTGTGTGTGTGTGTGTGTGTGTGTGTGTGAGTTCCCGTGTATCACTCAATGACTGTCTGTTCTTCTGCTTACCGCTACAGTGTGGAACATGGTGGAGAGTACACAATGAAACCTGGGCTTAGAAAATGTGAGTGTTAATATGACTAAGAATAAGTCTTAATTCAAGTTAAGTCAAAGTCAAAGACCACCATCATTACTTACTTGGTCATATTAAATATCAGCTGTAGTTCTACAGAAGCAGAAATCAGGGACACCAAAGTTTACAAAGAGTTGCTTTGACAATGTGTGTGTCTGTGTGTGTGTGTGTGTGTGTGTGGCGCGTTTGTGTTACATAAGAAATGTGTGTTTTTGTTCATGCATGCATACGTGTGTGTGTGTGTGTGTGTGTGTGTGTGTGTGTGTGTGTGTGTGTGTGTGTGTGTGTGTGTGTGTGTGTGTGTGTGTGTGTGTGTGTGTGTGTGTGTGTGTGTGTGTGTGTGTGTGTGTGTGTGTGTGTGTGTGTAATTAATGTGAATACATGTGTTTTATATTACCATACAGTATAACATATGATCATTCAACAAGTCTCAAGTTACCTTAACTTCTCCTTTTGATACCTAGAAACATCTACATTAAATAAATTAGTGAAAAGTGAGTTAACATTCTAATGTGAATGATGATGATTTCTAATATTGTGTCTGGTTTCATCCATCAGATGTCTGTGATCTCACACTGGACCTAAACACAGTAAACAGACTCCTCTCTCTGTCTGAGGAGAACAGAAAGGTGACATGTAGGACAGAGAAGCAGCCGTATCCTGATCACCCAGAGAGATTTGAGGACTGTGAACAGGTGCTGTGTAGAGAGGGTCTGACTGGGCGCTGTTACTGGGAGGTAGAGTGGAGTGGGAGAAGGGCTGATATAGGAGTGACATATAAAGGAATCAGCAGGAGAGGAGGGGTTAAGGACTGTTGTCTTGGATGGAATGACAAGTCCTGGAGTCTGAACTGCTCTGACAACAGTTACATTGCCTGGCACAATAATAATCCCACTACTATAGACGTCCCCTCCTCCAGCTCCCACAGAGTAGGAGTGTATCTGGACTGGCCAGCCGGCACTCTGTCCTTCTATAGAGCCTCCTCTGACACACTGACCCACCTGAACACATTCACCTCCACATTCACTGAGCCCCTCTATCCAGGGATTCATATTTGGTATGATGGCGACTCAGTGTCTCTGTGTCAAACACAACATGATGTCCCTGAAATAATAACCTGACACACTAACACACACTGGACACACACACACACACTGGACACACACACACACACACACACTAAACACACACACACACTGGACACACACACACTGGACACACACACACACACTGGACGGACACACACACACTGGACACACACACACACTAAACACACACACACACTGGACACACACACACACACACACACACACACACTGGACGGACACACACACACTGGACACACACACACACTGGACACACACACACACTGGACACACACACACAGACTGGACACACACACACTGGACACACACACACACACTGGACAGACACACACAGACTGGACACACACACACAGACTGGACACACACACACTGGACACACACACACACATACTGGACACACACACACACTGGACACACACACACATACTGGACACACTCACACAAACTGGACACTCACACACACTGGACACACACACACATACTGGACACACTCACACAAACTGGACACACACACACACTGGACACACTCACACAAACTGGACACACATACACTGGACACACACACACGAACACACACACACACACACTGGACACTTACAGACACACTGGACACACACACACACTGGACACACTCACACAAACTGGACACACATACACTGGACACACACACACGAACACACACTGGACACTTACAGACACACTGGACACATACACACACACACTGGACACACACACACACACTGGACACACACACACACACACTGGACACACTCACACAAACTGGGCACACCCACACACACTAACACACTGGACACACTCACACAAACTGGGCACACACACACACACACTGGACACACACACACTGGACACACACAGACACACACTGGACACATACACACGAACACACACATACATAACCACACTGGACACTTACACACACACTGGACAGACACACACACTGGACACACACACACTGGACACACAAACACACACACACTGGACTCACACATGCAGAAACACACACACCCACACACAAACACACAGACACACACTGGACACACACACACACACACACACTGGACACTTACACAAACACACACTGGACACACATACACACTGGACACACACAGACACACACACTGGACAGACACACACACACAAACACACATACTGGATATACACACACACACTGGACATACACACACACACACACACACTGGACACACACACACACACACACACTGGACACATACACATACACTCACTGGACACACACACACACTGGACAAACACACACACAGACACAGACACTGAATACATACACAATGGGCACAAACAAACTTGGCAACCACACAAACACACACACACACTGGACACACACACACACTGGACACACACACACTGGTTCGATCTGCTTTTAAATCGGTTTCTGGACCACAGGTTCTAGAACAGCTTCTATCCCAGTTCTATCTGCCTGTTAAATCAGTTTCTGTATCACAGGTTCTAGAACAGCTTCTATCCCAGTTCTATCTGCCTGTTAAATCAGTTTCTGGACCACAGGTTCTAGATCAGCTTCTATCCCAGTTCTCTCTGCCTGTTAAATCAGTTTCTGGATCACTGGTTCTAGAACAGCTTCTATCCCAGTTCTATCTGCCTGTTAAATCAGTTTCTGGACCACAGGTTCTAGAACAGCTTCTATCCCAGTTCTATCTGCCTGTTAAATCAGTTTCTGGACCACAGGTTCTAGAACAGCTTCTATCCCAGTTCTATCTGCCTGTTAAATCAGTTTCTGTATCACAGGTTCTAGAACAGCTTCTATCCCAGTTCTATCTGCCTGTTAAATCAGTTTCTGGACCACAGGTTCTAGAACAGCTTCTATCCCAGTTCTATCTGCCTGTTAAATCAGTTTCTGGATCACAGGTTCTAGAACAGCTTCTATCCCAGTTCTCTCTGCCTGTTAAATCAGTTTCTGGACCACAGGTTCTAGATCAGCTTCTATCCCAGTTCTCTCTGCCTGTTAAATCAGTTTCTGTATCACAGGTTCTAGAACAGCTTCTATCCCAGTTCTATCTGCCTGTTAAATCAGTTTCTGGATCACAGGTTCTAGAACAGCTTCTATCCCAGTTCTATCTGTCTGTTAAATCATCAACCTAAACTGTTTTCATCAGACTATTAGAACATGACTGAACCTTTTGGTTCCTTTTCTGATCTTTTACCACTTTGCATTTTTTATTATATATTTTACTGTTTGTGTATGTACCACAGGAGGTTGGTGGGACCTTAATTGGGGAGGACAGGCTTGTAATGGCTGGAGGGGAATAAGTGGAATGGTATCAAACACGTGGTTTCCATGTGTTCCATTTCATTCACTCTGTTCCAGACATTATTATGAGCCGTCCTCCCCTCAGCAGCCTCCTCTGGTATGTACTGTCCTATATGTGAGAGAGCTCCAACAAGGAATTACAATGGATGTATTACTTTTAATACCTGCAAATGGCAAATAAACCACTTGAACTCCTTATGAATGTCTGCAGCCGACTAGGCTGTTGGCGTCTGACAAGAGGTGAAAATATTACAGGAACATTCTGCAAATGTTGATGAAGGCGTCACTCAATCCACCCAAAACAACATGCAGTCTTTCCACAAGACTCCCATGAAGTAAGTTATAGTGTGACGTTATGAGTTGACGTTAAAGTAACATTCTCAGAACATACTGCACTTGTTTTAAACTGTTTTAGATGGATCCTCTGTTTATCCTCTTGTTTTATACTGTTTTAGATGGATCCTCTGTTTATCATCTTGTTTTATACTGTTTTAGATGGATCCTCTGTTTATCATCTTGTTTTATACTGTTTTAGATGGATCCTCTGTTTATCATCTTGTTTTATACTGTTTTAGATGGATCCTCTGTTTATCATCTTGTTTTATACTGTTTTAGATGTATCCTCTGTTTATCATCTTGTTTTATACTGTTTTAGATGGATCCTCTGTTTATCATCTTGTTTTATACTGTTTTAGATGGATCCTCTGTTTAAACATTTAAACTCTTACAATAACACCGTTAAAATACCAATGTGATCATTTGTTGTATGTCTTTTATGTTGAAAAACTAATTGTACAATTATATATGGACATACGATACATAGTTGTACAAGTATACAAGGATATATTGTACTTTTCATAAAACATACTTGAAACAAGAAAAAGCATGTTAATTGTGAAAACAGTTTCGTTATTGATTTTACATTGCCTCTCCCAGTCGCAGGTTGACGTTTGTCATGAATCTTGACCTGGAGGCAGAACTGCCCGATTTCCTCTAGATATGCCAGCTGCAAAGTCATAATTGGCTGTGGAAAATAATGTTATTTTATGGTCTTAATTTAAGGGAAGGATTAGCAGTGTGGTTAGGGTTGAGGTTAGGATTAAAATCAGATTTTATTACTTTGTGCCTGTTCCAGCTAGTGACCACTTTGCTGAACTGCCTCCAGAACAAGATTCATGACAATAAATGCCAACCTGCCTCCCAGTCATCCCCTCCTTATCTTTACAAGGCTGCAGAACATGCAAGCTAGTGATGTGGGGGTTCTCTCATAACCCTCAGTCCCCAGGTGGGTAGATGGCAGGTTGTATAAAGAGAAGCTAGTGATGTGGGGGTTCTCTCATAACCCTCAGTCCCCAGGTGGGTAGTTGGCAGGTTGTATAAAGAGAAGCTAGTGATGTGGGGGTTCTCTCATAACCCTCAGTCCCCAGGTGGGTAGATGGCAGGTTGTATAAAGAGAAGCTAGTGATGTGGGGGTTCTCTCATAACCCTCAGTCCCCAGGTGGGTAGTTGGCAGGTTGTATAAAGAGAAGCTAGTGATGTGGGGGTTCTCTCATAACCCTCAGTCCCCAGGTGGGTAGATGGCAGGTTGTATAAAGAGAAGCTAGTGATGTGGGGGTTCTCTCATAACCCTCAGTCCCCAGGTGGGTAGATGGCAGGTTGTATAAAGAGAAGCTAGTGATGTGGGGGTTCTCTCATAACCCTCAGTCCCCAGGTGGGTAGATGGCAGGTTGTATAAAGAGAAGCTAGTGATGTGGGGGTTCTCTCATAACCCTCAGTCCCCAGGTGGGTAGATGGCAGGTTGTATAAAGAGAAGCTAGTGATGTGGGGGTTCTCTCATAACCCTCAGTCCCCAGGTGGGTAGTTGGCAGGTTGTATAAAGAGAAGCTAGTGATGTGGGGGTTCTCTCATAACCCTCAGTCCCCAGGTGGGTAGATGGCAGGTTGTATAAAGAGAAGCTAGTGATGTGGGGGTTCTCTCATAACCCTCAGTCCCCAGGTGGGTAGATGGCAGGTTGTATAAAGAGAAGCTAGTGATGTGGGGGTTCTCTCATAACCCTCAGTCCCCAGGTGGGTAGATGGCAGGTTGTATAAAGAGAAGCTAGTGATGTGGGGGTTCTCTCATAACCCTCAGTCCCCAGGTGGGTAGATGGCAGGTTGTATAAAGAGAAGCTAGTGATGTGGGGGTTCTCTCATAACCCTCAGTCCCCAGGTGGGTAGATGGCAGGTTGTATAAAGAGAAGCTAGTGATGTGGGGGTTCTCTCATAACCCTCAGTCCCCAGGTGGGTAGATGGCAGGTTGTATAAAGAGAAGCTAGTGATGTGGGGGTTCTCTCATAACCCTCAGTCCCCAGGTGGGTAGATGGCAGGTTGTATAAAGAGAAAACAATAGGCTACATAAAACAATCCATAAATGTATAATTATTGTGCAATTTACACAAAACATTAAGGACTCCTTTCTTTCCATTACAAACTGACCAGGTGAATCCAGGTGGAAGCTATGATCCCTTATTGATGTCACTTGTAAATGAAGGGAAAGGGACAGGTTAAAGAAGGATTTTAAGCCTGGAGACAATTGAGACATGGATTGTGTTTGTGTGCTATTAAGAGGGTGAATGAGCAAAACAACATTTTTAAGAACATTTAAAACGGGTATGGTAGCAGGTGCCAGGCACACCGGTTTGTGTCAAGAACTGCAACGCTGCTGGGTTTTTCACGCTCATGTTTCACCACCCAAAGGACATCCAGCCAACTGGACACATTGGAGTGTTGGAGTCAACATGGACCAGCATCCCTGTGGAACGCGTTCAACACCTGTAGAATCCATTGAGGTTCTGTTCTGACGACAAAAGGGGGGAACTCAATATTAGGAAGGCCTCCTTAATATCTAATCCACTCAGTGTATAACCTGTAGACTACACTGCTCAGTTAGAGTAATATCTAGTCCACTCAGTGTATAACCTGTAGGCTACACTGCTCAGTTAGAGTAATATCTAGTCCACTCAGTGTATAACCTGTAGACTACACTGCTCAGTTAGAGTAATATCTAGTCCACTCAGTGTATAACCTATAGACCACACTGCTCAGTTAGAGTAATATCTAATCCACTCAGTGTATAACCTGTAGACTACACTGCTCAGTTAGAGTAATATCTAGTCCACTCAGTGTATAACCTATAGACTACACTGCTCAGTTAGAGTAATATCTAGTCCACTCAGTGTATAACCTGTAGGCTACACTGCTCAGTTAGAGTAATATCTAGTCCACTCAGTGTATAACCTATAGACTACACTGCTCAGTTAGAGTAATATCTAGTCCACTCAGTGTATAACCTATAGACTACACTGCTCAGTTAGAGTAATATCTAGTCCACTCAGTGTATAACCTGTAGACTACACTGCTCAGTTAGAGTAATATCTAGTCCACTCAGTGTATAACCTATAGACTACACTGCTCAGTTAGAGTAATATCTAGTCCACTCAGTGTATAACCTGTAGACTACACTGCTCAGTTAGAGGCCGTCTGTTAAGGTGCTTCTTTATAAGCATCATAAAAGCTGATAGTTTTTCAACCACATCAAATATGCATCCAAGTCAAACTGAAATCTGATCAGAAATATGTTGGGTCTTTTACAACGAAGATTGGCCACTAGATTATTCCCAGTTTATATTCATAACTAAAACTTCCACTCATTTTAACATTCTGTCATAAACTCATTCAAATGAATAACTAAAATAAAAAACAGTTTTCCATCTCAAAAGGTTAAATAAAAACTGACTATAATAAGTGTCTATTAAGTGCCAAATAAAGTAACGGTTGACCATAACAGGGATTCATATTAAATCATGTATAAATCCCTTGTGACAGCGGGAATGGAAGCTTGTTGTGTGAAACAGGAAGTGGAAATTGAATTCAGGCTTCACCAAAAAATGTAGTTGCTAAAACATGTCTATCCTTTTTATCTGTGGGCAACATAGTTGACATGTTATGCTGGAAACACTCAGTTTTCCACCACAAAACAACAACATGCAGAAACTGAGCAGATCCAGCCAGCGAGCTCAACTAGGACCTGGAGCATGGAGTTAGTACCTGCATGTTGGAACTAGGACCTGCATGTTGGAGCTAGGACCTGCATTTTGGAGCTAGGACCTGCATGTTGGAGCTAGTACCTGCATGTTGGAGTTAGGACCTGCATGTTGGAGTTAGTACCTGCATGTTGGAACTAGGACCTGCATGTTGGAGTTAGGACCTGCATTTTGGAGCTAGGACCTGCATTTTGGAGCTAGGACCTGCATTTTGGAGCTAGGACCTGCATGTTGGAGCTAGGACAAGCATTTTGGAGCTAGGACCTGCATGTTGGAGCTAGGACCTGCATGTTGGAGCTAGGACCTGCATTTTGGAGCTACATTTTGGAGCTAGGACCTGCATGTTGGAGCTAGGACCTGCATGTTGGAACTAGGACCTGCATGTTGGAGCTAGGACCTGCATGTTGGAACTAGGACCTGCATGTTGGAGCTAGGACCTGCATTTTGGAGCTAGGACCTGCATGTTGGAGCTAGTACCTGCATGTTGGAGTTAGGACCTGCATGTTGGAGTTAGTACCTGCATGTTGGAACTAGGACCTGCATGTTGGAGTTAGTACCTGCATGTTGGAACTAGGACCTGCATGTTGGAACTAGGACCTGCATGTTGGAGCTAGGACCTGCATTTTGGAGCTAGGACCTGCATGTTGGAGTTAGGACCTGCATTTTGGAGCTAGGACCTGCATGTTGGAGCTAGGACCTGCATTTTGGAGCTAGGACCTGCATTTTGGAGTTAGTACCTGCATTTTGGAACTAGGACCTGCATTTTGGAGTTAGTACCTGCATTTTGGAGGTAGGACCTGCATTTTGGAGCTAGGACCTGCATTTTGGAGTTAGGACCTGCATTTTGGAGCTAGGACCTGCATTTTGGAACTAGGACCTGCATTTTGGAGCTAGGACCTGCATGTTGGAGTTAGGACCTGCATTTTGGAGCTAGGACCTGCATTTTGGAGTTAGTACCTGCACGTTGGAGCTAGGACCTGCATGTTGGAACTAGGACCTGCATTTTGGAGCTAGGACCTGCATGTTGGAACTAGGACCAGCATTTTGGAGTTAGGACCTGCATTTTCACCCGATTTGCCACCAATCACCCCATTAAAATGTGGAAAAATCTTACCAATCACCCATTCATATGGGGAATGTGGTATCCCACACGCCACATGTGTGGTACACGTTTGAATAGTGATTCAGAACAACACATTGTACTGTGTGATACTTGACCCTTTCAATTGTGATTTTAACTGAGACTGAGTGTAACCTGCTGAGTTTGTAACCTGCTGAGTTTGTAACCTGCAGAGGTTTTAGTGTCAAAGGTTTCCTGGGTAATTGTCCTTGAGCTTTTGATAGGGAGTGTACCGTGTAATTACAGGTAAGGAAAGTTATTCTACAACTTCATTATGGCATTGGCAAGTATATTTCTTATAAAAGCATGCTTTAATTCTAACTTGGACAGCTGTTTCTCTGCTGATTTTCATAATTTCATAGTCTCTGAGTTACAGTAGCTAGCTAATATAGCTAGTATCACCTAAAGAATGTTAGTTACAGTAGCTAGCTAATATAGCTAGTATCACCTAAATAATGTTAGTTACAGTAGCTAGCTAATATAGCTAGTATCACCTAAATAATGTTAGTTACAGTAGCTAGCTAATATAGCTAGTACCACCTAAAGAATGTTAGTTGCCGTAGTTAGCTAGAAAAAGATTAGCTAGCTATCCTCATCATGTTGTAGCTACATATGTCTTTGTTACCATTCTAGTCTGTTCCCACTTAATGATGACTTCTCCCATCACTCAAGGTGTGTTCAACAATTCCCTTCAATGTTTGTCTCAATATAATAAGTAAAACACTTCAACAGGTGAAATATTTAGTCAGATTAGCTAGCTACTTGTCATTAGGCTTTTAAAGGGGAAACCAGCAGTTTATACATCCATCTTTGGATTTTAAAATTAATGATATGTACCCATTGATTCTTGAAGATATAACTTATAAATGCCTTATGAGCTTAGTTCAACTGTCATACCGTCAGAACCCCAAATAAAAGCTAGTTTTACTCCAATGTTTGAAAATAAAGTAAATGTAAACAAACACTGTATAGCCTCAAGCTATATCATGGATGGTCAGTCCTTGTATCCGTCGCTCTGTCTATGAATGTGAGAGTGGTGACATTTCTCCAGCCCCGCCCCCAAACAGGAACATGTAAGATGCTTTATTGTTCCTACTGCTGATTGTCTCTTTAAGTGCTTTTCATTTGCTTCATACTGTAACCTGCAGTAGACTCTCTATGTGAGTGCAGTATAGTGAAAAGACTGGCTCCTACTACCCTGACCAAGGGCTTTTGGTCTTGCTGGCAAAGGCTCAATACCTTTCAGTTAGACCAAATGCTGAAGGATCTTGTTCATAGACTAGGAAACACTTACATACACCCATGTAAGAATGTAATATTTCATATCTTTGTTGTTGTTGTAGGAAGACATAATGGCTAACATCAGGGGCACCCTTGTGTCTTATCATGAACGGGTATGAAAAGGAGGTCCTCAGTCCTGGTGACGGAGGCTGCTGTGACTACAGGACTACCTGTGTCTGTAGTTAAGGTATGAAAAGGAGGTCCTCAGTCCTGGTGACGGAGGCTGCTGCTGTGACTACAGGACTACCTGTGTCTGTAGTTAAGGTATGAAAAGGAGGTCCTCAGTCCTGGTGACGGAGGCTGCTGCTGTGGCTACAGGACTACCTGTGTCTGTAGTTAAGGTATGAAAAGGAGGTCCTCAGTCCTGGTGATGGAGGCTGCTGCTGTGACTACAGGACTACCTGTGTCTGTAGTTAAGGTATGGAAGGGATGGCTGGGGGGTCAGAGGGAGATGGAATTAGGGACGTGTGACTACAGGGTTGGTGGATTTTGAGGGGTTAATGGAAAGAGGGATTGTGGGGACAAATTGATTTCGGGGGAAAGAAATACCCTGCATCCAGAAGTGTTCACACTTTCATTTCACCTCATGCATTTAAAAGCATTGGATTGGTGCATAATGGTTAGATATTCCACCACAGCACAAGACCACTGAACGACCCCAGGCCAAGTGTTTCCTTTCCTAACCCCCTGTATTATTAGAATGCTGTGAAGGACACCAGGACAAGTGTTTCCTTTCCTAACCCCCTGTATCATTAGACTGCTGTGAAGGACCCCAGGCCAAGTGTTTCCTTTCCTAACCCCCTGTATTATTAGAATACTGTGAAGGACCCCAGGCCAAGTGTTTCCTTTCCTAACCCCCTGTATTATTAGAATGCTGTGAAGGACCCCAGGCCAAGTGTTTCCTTTCCTAACCCCCTGTATTATTAGAATACTGTGAAGGACCCCGGGCATAGTGTTTCCTTTCCTAACCCCCTGTATTATTAGAATGCTGTGAAGGACCACAGGCCTAGTGTTTCCTTTCCTAGCCCCCTGTATTATTAGAATACTGTGAAGGACCCCAGACCAAGTGTTTCCTTTCCTAGCCCCCTGTATTATTAGAATACTGTGAAGGACCCCAGACCAAGTGTTTCCTTTCCTAACCCCCTGTATTATTAGAATACTGTGAAGGACCCCAGGCCAAGTGTTTCCTTTCCTAACCCCCTGTATTATTAGAATACTGTGAAGGACCCCAGGCCATGTGTTTCCTTTCCTAACCCCCTGTATTATTAGAATACTGTGAAGGACCCCAGGCCAAGTGTTTCCTTTCCTAACCCCCTGTATTATTAGAATACTGTGAAGGACCCCAGGCCTAGTGTTTCCTTTCCTCACTCCTGTATTATTAGAATACTGTGAAGCACCCCAGACCAAGTGTTTCCTTTCCTAACCCCCTGTATTATTAGAATACTGTGAAGGACCCCAGACCAAGTGTTTCCTTTCCTAACCCCCTGTATTATTAGAATACTGTGAAGGACCCCAGGCCAAGTGTTTCCTTTCCTAGCCCCCTGTATTATTAGAATACTGTGAAGAACCCCAGACCAAGTGTTTCCTTTCCTAACCCCCTGTATTATTAGAATACTGTGAAGGACCCCAGACCAAGGGTTTCCTTTCCTAACCCCCTGTATTATTAGAATACTGTGAAGGACCCCAGACCAAGGGTTTCCTTTCCTAACCTCCTGTATTATTAGAATACTGGGAAGGACCCCAGACCAAGTGTTTCCTTTCCTAACCCCCTGTATTATTAGAATACTGTGAAGGACCCCAGACCAAGGGTTTCCTTTCCTAACCTCCTGTATTATTAGAATACTGGGAAGGACCCCAGGCCAAGTGTTTTCTTTCCTAACCCCCTGTATTATTAGAATACTGTGAAGTAAAGAAGAAACAATCCACCACCTTAAACACTGCTTATTGGTCAGGATTAGGCAACAGTGTAAAATCATGTTTAATTACAGTACTGTAAACTGCATTTTATCAACACAGAAGATCTACAATGTTATGCTTGAATGTTTTTAGTTGAGTTACATCTAACGACAATGCTTTCCTTTCAAATGACAGAACTGGGTTGGTAACTATGGGCGTTCACTTACTACCTCCTGCATCACCCGGCGACGCAAAACTGCTGGTTAGAAGAGCAGTGTGTCTGCCTGTAACTTGTTTTGGTCAGAGCTGCTGGTTAGAAGAGCAGTGTGTCTGTCTGTAACTTGTTTTGGTCAGAGCTGCTGGTTAGAAGAGCAGTGTGTCTGTCTGTAACTTGTTTTGGTCAGAGCTGCTGGTTAGAAGAGCAGTGTGTCTGTCTGTAACTTGTTTTGGTCAGAGCTGCTGGTTAGAAGAGCAGTGTGTCTGTCTGTAACTTGTTTTGGTCAGAGCTGCTGGTTAGAAGAGCAGTGTGTCTGTCTGTAACTTGTTTTGGTCAGAGCTGCTGGTTAGAAGAGCAGTGTGTCTGTCTGTAACTTGTTTTGGTCAGAGCTGCTGGTTAGAAGAGCAGTGTGTCTGTCTGTAACTTGTTATGGTCAGAGCTGCTGGTTAGAAGAGCAGTGTGTCTGTCTGTAACTTGTTTTGGTCAGAGCTGCTGGTTAGAAGAGCAGTGTGTCTGTCTGTAACTTGTTCTGGTCAGAGCTGCTGGTTAGAAGAGCAGTGTGTCTGTCTGTAACTTGTTTTGGTCAGAGCTGCTGGTTATAAGAGCAGTGTGTCTGTCTGTAACTTGTTTTGGTCAGAGCTGCTGGTTAGAAGAGCAGTGGGTCTGTCTGTAACTTGTTTTGGTCAGAGCTGCTGGTTATTAGAGCAGTGTGTCTGTCTGTAACTTGTTTTGGTCAGAGCTGCTGGTTATAAGAGCAGTGTGTCTGTCTGTAACTTGTTTTGGTCAGAGCTGCTGGTTAGAAGAGCAGTGTGTCTGTCTGTAACTTGTTTTGGTCAGAGCTGCTGGTTAGAAGAGCAGTGTGTCTGTCTGTAACTTGTTTTGGTCAGAGCTGCTGGTTAGAAGAGCAGTGTGTCTGTCTGTAACTTGTTTTGGTCAGAGCTGCTGGTTATAAGAGCAGTGTGTCTGCCTGTAACTTGTCTTGGTCAGAGCTGCTGGTTAGAAGAGCAGTGTGTCTGCCTGTAACTTGTTTTGGTCAGAGCTGCTGGTTAGAAGAGCAGTGTGTCTGTCTGTAACTTGTTTTGGTCAGAGCTGCTGGTTATAAGAGCAGTGTGTCTGCCTGTAACTTGTTTTGGTCAGAGCTGCTGGTTAGAAGAGCAGTGTGTCTGTCTGTAACTTGTTTTGGTCAAAGCTGCTGGTTATAAGAGCAGTGTGTCTGCCTGTAACTTGTTTTGGTCAGAGCTGCTGGTTAGAAGAGCAGTGTGTCTGTCTGTAACTTGTTTTGGTCAGAGCTGCTGGTTATAAGAGCAGTGTGTCTGTCTGTAACTTGTTTTGGTCAGAGCTGCTGGTTAGAAGAGCAGTGTGTCTGTCTGTAACTTGTTTTGGTCAGAGCTGCTGGTTATAAGAGCAGTGTGTCTGTCTGTAACTTGTTTTGGTCAGAGCTGCTGGTTAGAAGAGCAGTGTGTCTGTCTGTAACTTGTTTTGGTCAGAGCTGCTGGTTAGAAGAGCAGTGTGTCTGTCTGTAACTTGTTTTAGTCAGAGCTGCTGGTTATAAGAGCAGTGTGTCTGTCTATAACTTGTTTTGGTCAGAGCTGCTGGTTATTAGAGCAGTGTGTCTGTCTGTAACTTGTTTTGGTCAGAGCTGCTGGTTATAAGAGCAGTGTGTCTGTCTGTAACTTGTTTTGGTCAGAGCTGCTGGTTAGAAGAGCAGTGTGTCTGTCTGTAACTTGTTTTGGTCAGAGCTGCTGGTTAGAAGAGCAGTGTGTCTGCCTGTAACTTGTTTTGGTCAGAGCTGCTGGTTAGAAGAGCAGTGTGTCTGCCTGTAACTTGTTTTGGTCAGAGCTGCTGGTTAGAAGAGCAGTGTGTCTGTCTGTAACTTGTTTTGGTCAGAGCTGCTGGTTAGAAGAGCAGTGTGTCTGCCTGTAACTTGTTTTGGTCAGAGCTGCTGGTTATAAGAGCAGTGTGTCTGCCTGTAACTTGTTTTGGTCAGAGCTGCTGGTTAGAAGAGCAGTGTGTCTGTCTGTAACTTGTTTTGGTCAGAGCTGCTGGTAATAAGAGCAGTGTGTCTGTCTGTAACTTGTTTTGGTCAGAGCTGCTGGTAATAAGAGCAGTGTGTCTGTCTGTAACTTGTTTTGTTCAGAGGAGCTGGTTAGAAGAGCAGTGTGTCTGCCTGTAACTTGTTTTGGTCAGAGGAGCTGAAGGGGAAAGGTATGTATTCTCAGATGAATGTTTATTCCAACATAATAAATGTAGTCCTACATTCTGATGTGAAATGTTCAGAATTGTTCTATCACTTTCACCTTTCCATAATGCGTCTTTCCAACCTTTACGTATAATGGGAATCTTCTGTCCACTGGGAAGCACTGGAAATGTATAGGGAAAACCCAATAAAAACAATAAAAAAATAAAAACCAATAAAACCCCCCCACCAATAATGAGATGCACCGGGAGCAGTCACAGTTAGATGACGCATGTCACTCCAATAAAACTTGGGAATTCCGTAATGTTTAATTAGAGAATAATTTAAAAGTGGTTTGTTTCATTACATAAAGAAACTTAACCTGATGAGGACCAGAGGGCGCTGTTTTCACTTTGGGGGAAAATCGTATCCAATTTAAACGGCCTCGTACTCAATTCTTGCTCGTACAATATGCATATTACTATTACTATTGGATAGAAAACACTCTCTAGTTTCTAAAACCGTTTGATTTTTGTCTGTGGGTAAAACACAGCTCATTTGGCAGCACACTTTCTGACCAGGAAGTGGAAAGTCTGAAATCGATGCTGTGTTCAAGGGTCTGCCTATAAATGGGCATTATACGTATGACTATACGTGCACGTCATACACCTTCACCCGGATGTCAAGAGGAAGTGAGAGGAAAAAGGAGTTGATTATCTCTGTCTGACGTTGAAGAAGCCCTCTTGGAACAACGTGTCCCCCATTTTCTGTTGTCTGCAAGGCGCGTGGGGGGACCTGTTATTGCCTACTGGAAAGCAGTCATTATGGATGAATATGATCTCCGGCTTTGATTTTATTTGATACATGTTACAATATCATCCTAAAGTATGTTTTTTCAATATAGTTTCATTAGATTATTGAAATTTATTCGGGACGTTAGTTGTGTTGCGTTGCTTGACTTTGTTGACGTTGGAGAGCTTAGTGCCGCATGGCCAGTGTGCTTGCTAATTCAAGAGGGAAAAAGTACGTTCTGAATCCAAACAACGACTGTTCTGGACAAAGGACCCCTTGTACAACATTCTGATAGAAGATCAGCAAAGGTAGGAACCATTTTGTGATGCTATTTCATATATCTGTCGAACTGTGTACTAGTAGCTTTGCGCTCAGGTTTTGGTTATTCCCTTACCATAACTAAGTCTTATGTCGTAATGAAGATATTTTTAGAATTCTAACACTGCGATTGCATTAAGAACTAATGGATCTATCGTTTCCTATACAACATGTATTTTTTTGTAATGTTTATGAATAGCTATTTGGTCAGAATAGGTGAGAGTCTAATAGAAATATCCGCACATTCTGGGAAAAATATGCTACGTTAGCACGTTATGCTACGTTATGCTACGTTGTATAACGACGGATTTCAGCTCTAAATATGCACATTTTCGAACAAAACATAAGTGTATGTATAACCTGATGTTATAGGACTGTCATCTGAGGAAGGTTTATGAAGGTTAGTGAAATTTAATATATTTTGCTGGTTTATTCGCTAACGCTAACGTGCCTATTGCTATCGCTAACGTGCCTTGATGAATGAATGCGGTAGTGTGGTAGGCTATTGGAGTAAGCTAATATAATGCTATATTGTGTTTTCGCTGTAAAACACTTAAAAAATCGGAAATATTGGCTGTATACACAAGATCTTTGTCTTTCATTTGCTATACACCATGTATTTTTCAGAAATGTTTTATGATGAGTATTTCGGTATGTCACGTTGGTGTCTGTAATTATTCTGGCTGCTTTCGGTGCAATTTCTGATTGTAGCCGCAATGTAAACTATGATTTATACCTGAAATATGCACATTTTTCGAACAAAACATAGATTTATTGTATAACATGTTATAAGACTGTCATCTGATTAAGTTGTTTCTTGGTTTCTTTGGTTTGTTCTAGGTCAGTTTGGTTGATTTTGTGCATGCTACCTGTGCTGTGAAAAATGTCTGTGCTTTTTTCTATTTGTTGGTGAGCTAACATAAATATATATTGTGTTTTCCCTGTAAAACATTAAAAAAATCGGACATGTTGGCTGGATTCACAAGATGTGTATCTTTCATTAGCTGTATTGGACTTGTTAATGTGTGAAAGTGAAATATTTCTAAAAAATATCTTTTGAATTTCGTGCTCTGCCTTTTCAGTGGAATGTGGGCGGAGTTCCGCTAGCGGAACGGGGGGGTCAGACAGGTTAATTTCCAACATATTTAGAAAGAGGTTAAGCTTTGCATGATTAAATCAGTTAAACATTGAATTTTGGGCCGACATTGACATATGTGATAGTTGGCTTCTAACCGGGTTGGACAAAGTGGGTTTGGTGTCAGTTTGTATCAGTTTGGTGTCAGACTTGCTGTTGATTGGAACAGGTTACCAGGACCATATTTAAAAAATTGTTTTTAATGCCTTTAGGAGGGTGCAAGGGGTCCACGGCCGGGTTGGGAGCCCATCCAATAGGGGGTGCCCCTGGTCATTATCTTATTGACTGATGGAATCTGACTTGTTGTCTGACTTTTGTACATTTGCAATAAGATTCAACAGTGAAAAAACATCACCAAATGGACATGATGAAATCAACACAACGAGCGATAGAGAGGAACCACTATCACTGCCCGGCCATCCGGAGTTCATCGGGCCAGTGTATTTATTTAGCATTTCTGCAGTATTTTTGAGCATGTCAAATTTGTGATGGAAAATGCCCATTGAAACATATTGCAAATGGACAGCCATATAAAAAAATAATATTTTAATGCCTTTAGGAGGGTGCTAGGGGTCCACGGCCGGGTTTGGAGCACCCTCCACCTGTGCCAATCGAATAGGGGGTTCTCCTGGTCATTTTGGACGTTTTTTTTTTTACATCTGTAAAAAACGTGCCACTTCTCTCTCACCATTCATGACAAATATACCTTCTAGGTTGAGGGCAGTATAAATGCCATTTGGACATGGTTCACTGACTTTTGACTTCAACTTTTGACTTCCTATGATATCATATTGCAAATGGACATAACATCCTGATTTGGCACTTTAAAACTGAGTTTTGACTTCGACTTTTGACTTCCTATGATATCATATTGCAAATGCACATAACATCCTGATTTGGCACTTTAAAACAGAGTTTTTTTACTTGTGCTTTTGACATCCTATGATATCATATTGCAAATGGACAAAACATGCCTTATGGACAATAAAAAAAAATATGACAATAAAATATGACAAAGGTATGTTCATACAGTTCTTCTACATCTATAATTAACAAAAACATCGAAAGAATTTGGAAAAACGGTCCAGAAAGCACTTTTTTCGAGTTTTGTAAATTTTCAACAAAAAAATTCAAATGTAAAAAATGTGACACTTGGGTCTTGTCTTGATGTGCATTTGCAATATGAAAATCCACGGTGGAGCGCGCTCGCCCTCCTTTGGATTTTTGCTGTATGACACTTGGCATTTGCCATATGACATTTGCCATAAGCTTTGAATGATCTGCCGTCCAATTGAGTGGTATTGTACATCGTGTATATGTTTCGTACACTACCAATATGATCCCATTCATTTTTGTCCATTTCAGGGGGGTATTCCCTTACTATAATAAGTGCCTATTAACTTCTACTTGGTCACCATCCCGGATCCGGGAGCATCCTCATCAGTAAAAAAGCGAAGCCTAGCATAGCGCCACAAGTAAATACTAGCATATAAATATCATGAAATCACAAGTCCAATACAGCAAATGAAAGATACACATCTTGTGAATCCAGCCATCATTTCCGATTTTTAAAATGTTTTACAGCGAAAACACAATATGTATTTCTATTAGCTAACCACAATAGCAAAAGACTCAACCCCATATTTTCACAATTTTTTTACCGCATAGGTAGCTATCACAAAACCGACCAAATAGAGATATAATTAGTCACTAACCAAGAAACAACTTCATCAGATGACAGTCTTATAACATGTTATACAATAAATCTATGTTTTGTTCGAAAATGTGCATATTTGAGGTATAAATCATAGTTTTACATTGCAGCTACAATCACAAATAGCACCGAAGCAGCAAGAATAATTACAGAGAGCAACGTGAAATACCTAAATAATCATCATAAAACATTTATGAAAAATACATGGTGTACAGCAAATGAAAGATAAACATCTTGTGAATCCAGCCAATATTTCAGATTTCAGAAGTGTTTTACAGCGAAAACACAATATAGCATTATATTAGCTTACCACAATAGCCAAACACACAACTGCATTCATTCACCGCAAAGGTAGCGATCGCAAAAAAACAGAAAAAGATATAAAATTAATCACTAACCTTGACCAACTTCATCAGATGACAGTCCTATAACATCAGGTTATACAATACACTTATGTTTTGTTCGAAAATGCGCATATTTTGAGCTGCAAACCGTGGTTATATATGTAGCATCGATTCACCAGAATCTCCGGAGAAATTGTGGACAGTCACCTAATCTAATCAAAGAAGTCATCATTTACATTTACATTTAAGTCATTTAGCAGACGCTCTTATCCAGAGCGACTTACATAAACTTTACTAAAAAATACATGTTGGACAGCAAATGAAAGATACACTAGTTCTTAATGCAATCGCCGTGTTAGATTTTTAAAAATAACTTTACCATAACAAACAGCTTACGTTATAGCGAGACAGCGCCCACAAAAAGGAAGGAAAATACGACTAAACATTTTCCACAGAAATACGAAATAACATCATAAATGGTTCTTACTTTTGCCGAGCTTCCATCAGAATCTTGTACAAGGAGTCCTTTGTCCAGAATAAATCGTTGTTTGGTTTTAGAATGTCCTCTTCTCCTGTCGAATTAGCAACCTTAGCTAGCCAAGCGGCGCGAAGATGTCCATCTTCACCTAACGCAGAGAACGGAAAACTCCAAAACTCCCGATAAACGTTGAATTATCTGATAAAACTATATTGAAAAAACATACTTTACGATGATATTATCACATGTATCAAATAAAATCAAAGCCGGAGATATTAGCCGTCTATACCGAACGCTTTTCAGAAGCCAATGCTGATGTCCTTCCCGCGCCTTGGTAGACAAAGGAAATAGTGGTCACGTCATTCCAAGAGCTCTTGTTCGACCTCAGATCAAGCTAGACATCCCATTTCACCTCCCACTGCCTGTTGACATCTAGTGGAAGGCGTATGAAGTGCATGTATATCCATAGATTTCAAGCAAATGAATAGGAAGGCCCTGGAACAGAGCCTCGATTTCAGATTTTTCACTTCCTGTCAGGAAGTTTGCTGGAAAATGAGTTCTGTTTTACTCACAGATATAATTCAAACGGTTTTAGAAACTTGAGAGTGTTTTCTATCAAATAGTAATAATAATATGCATATTGTACGATCTAGAATAGAGTACGAGGCAGTTTAATTTGGGCACGATGTTTTACAAAGTGAAAACAGCGCCCCCATATTGACAAGAAGTTAATTCTTCAATCTTTCTGTGTCGGGCCTCTGTCTGGGGCGGGAAGGCCTCTGTCTGGGGCGGGAAGTCCTCTGTCTGGGGCGGGAAGTCCTCTTTCTGGGGCGGGAGGGCCTCTGTCTGGGGCGGGAAGGCCTCTGTCTGGGGCGGGAAGGCCTCTGTCTGGGGCGGGAAGTCCACTTTGAAAGTATCATGCTTAGATTCATAATGCAGACTGAGATTGAATTATTTGAAAACAGTGATATTTTCATTGCAAACAAGACACACTGGCTTGGCAGTGGAGAACATTGGTAAGATGAATGCATATCTCTCCGTTTTTCCCTGAAACTTCGATTTTCTTTATCCACCTTTCTTTTGCTACTTTTTGAGAGCGACATGTTCTCTTTCTATCTGTCACATCTGCTCCTGCTACGCCCTCTTGTGTTCATCCAGTGTCTTCTTGACCTGCAGCCACTCCCCCAATACACTCTCTCTCTCCCTCTCCCTCTCCCTCTCTGTGTGATTGTGTGGATGGAGACAGGTGTGCTGGAGTCAGAGCAGATCCCCACCAGCTGCAACCCATTCCATAATCAAGACCTCTACAAATACTCAGTCCTGCCACTTCCACTCTGCCAGATCGTAATCTCTGCTCAGACAGTTTACGCTTCTAGCTATTTATGATTATTCCAGATCCTGTTACCCTGCTGTGCCTGTTTCCCTGCTGTGCCTGTTTCCCTGCCTGACGCTGTTTATCGTCTCACTGCAGTTTTGCCGCTCTGACTCTGGTCCCAGTCTCCTGTTCCACATCTCACCACCCTGCTACCCTGTTCTGTATTCAGCTCACCATCACTCCCTTGGATTTCTCTCCGGACCTGTTTACCCTGTCTCAACCCAGCTCACTCCAACCTCAGCCTCCACATCTGGTTTCCTACAACCCACCCGAGCTTCCTCTGGCCTGCACTCCATCTCTCCCTGTTTGGCAATACATATTTTGGTTTATTCATCCAGTTTCCTGGTCTGAGTCTGCTCTTGGGTTCCCCTGTGCTGCTCCACCTAACACTATCAGTTTCCTGGTCTGAGTCTGCTCTTGGGTTCCCCTGTGCAGCTCCACCTAACACTATCAGTTTCCTGGTCTGAGTCTGCTCTTGGGTTCCCCTGTGCTGCTCCACCTAACACTATCAGTTTCTTGTTCTGAGTCTGCTCTTGGGTTCCCCTGTGCCCCTCCACCTAACACTATCATTTTCCTGGTCTGAGTCTGCTCTTGGGTTCCCCTGTGCTGCTCCACCAAACACTACCAGTTTCCTGGTCTGAGTCTGCTCTTGGGTTCCCCTGTGCTGCTCCACCTAACACTATCAGTTTCCTGGTCTGAGTCTGCTCTTGGGTTCCCCTGTGCTGCTCCTCCTAACACTATCAGTTTCCTGGTCTGAGTCTGCTCTTGGGTTCCCCTGTGCTGCTCCACCTAACACTATCAGTTTCCTGGTCTGAGTCTGCTCTTGGGTTCCCCTGTGCCGCTCCTCCTAACACTATCAGTTTCCTGGTCTGAGTCTGCTCTTGGGTTCCCCTGTGCTGCTCCACCTAACACTATCAGTTTCCTGGTCTGAGTCTGCTCTTGGGTTCCCCTGTACTGCTCCACCTAACACTATCAGTTTCCTGGTCTAAGTCTGCTCTTGGGTTCCCCTGTGCTGCTCCTCCTAACACTATCAGTTTCCTGGTCTGAGTCTGCTCTTGGGTTCCCCTGTGCTGCTCCACCTAACACTATCAGTTTCCTGGTCTGAGTCTGCTCTTGGGTTCCCCTGTGCTGCTCCACCTAACACTATCAAGCTAATTGTTCTGAACGAATGTTGACGTTAAAAAAAGTAGTGTGGACTAGAGCTGTTTTTCCCCATTAATAAAGTAGTGTGGACTAGAGCTGTTTTTCCCCATTAATAAAGTAGTGTGGACTAGAGCTGTTTTTCCCCATTAATAAAGTAGTGTGGACTAGAGCTGTTTTCCCCATTAATAAAGTAGTGTGGACTAGAGCTGTTTTCCCCATTAATAAAGTAGTGTGGACTAGAGCTGTTTTTCCCCATTAATAAAGTAGTGTGGACTAGAGCTGTTTTCCCCCATTAATAAAGTAGTGTGGACTAGAGCTGTTTTTCCCCATTAATAAAGTAGTGTGGACTAGAGCTGTTTTTCCCCATTAATAAAGTAGTGTGGACTAGAGCTGTTTTTCCCCATTAATAAAGTAGTGTGGACTAGAGCTGTTTTTCCCCATTAATAAAGTAGTGTGGACTAGAGCTGTTTTTCCCCATTAATAAAGTAGTGTGGACTAGAGCTGTTTTTCCCCATTAATAAAGTAGTGTGGACTAGAGCTGTTTTTCCCCATTAATAAAGTAGTGTGGACTAGAGCTGTTTTTCCCCATTAATAAAGTAGTGTGGACTAGAGCTGTTTTTCCCCATTAATAAAGTAGTGTGGACTAGAGCTGTTTTTCCCCATTAATAAAGTAGTGTGGACTAGAGCTGTTTTTCCACCAATCAACACACAGAGAAATAAACAAAGAATTATAATTTAATAGAGATTTTACTGATTTTATTAACTTAATCAGATCTAAATTATTTTATTGTCACTGAATGTATTATGTACTAATCAAATGTGTTAAACTGTTGTTAAATTTGTAGTGTAGGCCTATTCATTAATTCAGCCTGTTCATTAATTCAGCCTATTCATTAATTCAGCCTATTCATTAATTCAGCCTATTCATTAATTCAGCCTATTCATTAATTCAGCCTGTTCATTAATTCAGCCTGTTCATTAATTCAGCCTATTCATTAATTCAGCCTATTCATTAATTCAGCCTGTTCATTAATTCAGCCTATTCATTAATTCAGCCTATTCATTAATTCAGCCTGTTCATTAATTCAGCCTATTCATTAATTCAGCCTATTCATTAATTCAGCCTGTTCATTAATTCAGCCTGTTCATTAATTCAGCCTATTCATTAATTCAGCCTATTCATTAATTCAGCCTGTTCATTAATTCAGCCTGTTCATTAATTCAGCCTATTCATTAATTCAGCCTATTCATTAATTCAGCCTGTTCATTAATTCAGCCTGTTCATTAATTCAGCCTATTCATTAATTCAGCCTATTCATTAATTCAGCCTATTCATTGTGCTGATATATATGCTAATTATGTTCTGGCCCACCGACTTTAACTCAGAAATAAATTGTCCCGAAGCCAAACCTAGTTGACGAACCCTGTTTTATAGTATTCCATGGCCTTTACTGGCCAACTGCTGTTATGTTTCTGATATACGATGGTGTTGAGTCACTAGACTTTGACCAGATATTATTGCATCCAAAGATCAACTGTACCTAGAACATAGATACAGAGCCACTTGTCATCAGGAAGGTGCTCTCTCAGGAGAACGGAAAATATCTCAATGACTTGACATGTTCTGGTTGTGAATTCAGGCTACAAGGTAAGAATCTTCCCAGGGATTATTGTAAAGTGTGTAGAGACATTAAATGTATGGTGTTATTTTAGTATAGTGAATGACAGTAAAACACTCAAATCTAACAGTCCATTTCACCTGGGACAGGTACGTGACAGTTCAATCATACAAAATGGCGCTAACTGGGCGTAGGCAAGTCAATTTCCATAACATATTGTTCATATATCGTATTATATGATTCGTATATCGTGTTTATTTTACCATTTGTAAAAATGTTAATGTATCATAGTTCTAAATCATCTTTCAGAATATCAGAACATTTGTTGTTTTCTAATTTACAATGAGCTCCTGCTTCCTGTGTAATTTGGTATGAAACCACTGAACATACTTTTCTTAACATTGTTATTATGAACTGAATTCAGTAACAGCATAATAATATCATACCTGTTGAACAAAGCAACACACTAGAATGAGAGGAATTATTAAAAGAGAAAGTGAGACATTATTATTATTTATAATATTACTGTTATTATATTGGTATTATTATTATTAGTTATCTATTAATTAAATCACCTGACTGTTTGGATGTATCTGTTAGTAAATGTTTTATTTCTAAGAGATAATTAATAAAAGAGAACAATTGACCTTCAAGAATTAATTGTCACTGTGTTAACCACAACCAACATGCTGGATCTCTGTTTAGGGGTCAGTGCTCTAAAATGAGTCTCTCTGGGGAGAGAGAGGAGGGGGGCCCTGCCTCTAAAATGAGTCTCTCTCGGGAGAGAAAGGAGGGGGGCCCTGCCTCTAAAAGGAGTCTCTCTGGGGAGAGAAAGGAGGGGGTCCCTGCCTCTAAAATGAGTCTCTCTGGTGAACATGACATCAAAACTAAGAGGTGAGATTACAATTTGTTTAAGAAACTTTGTTTCTAAAGTGTAATATCCACAATGTTTTCACATTTGTTATTTTTCATCAGAAATGATTGCTTATGGGTACCTTCATGTGTCTGTAAAATATTGTTGTTCTAAGATTTCAATTCATAGATTTTTGTGTATTAATTTTTGTTTTGCAAAACGCTATATACAGTAGTTGGAATGACATGTTTGTATTATGTATATTTGACTGTGATGTGGTTGTCTCACCAGCACACACACACACACACACACACACACACACACACACACACACACACACACACACACACACACACACACACACACACACACACACACACACACACACACACACACACACACACACACACACACATCTTTACCAGCATACACACACACACACACACACACACACACACACATCTATAGAATTTTAGCATGACACAATCATTTAGCCTACTGTTAGTTATTGCCTAATATGTTGTCAGGCATAACTTTATTGTTGTGACTAATTCTGATCGTTGTAAAAAGAGGAATTTTGACAATATACTGTATATGTTATAACAACAGACTCTTCACTCATGTTTAAACCAAAAAGGGTTCTATCTTACTTAATATACAGAACCACTAAGGTTCTATATAGAACCCTTTATAGGAGGTTAGGAAGTGTCTGAGTATACAGTATATATAGAATATATATAGAACCCTTTATAGGAGGTTATGAAGTGTCTGAGTATACAGTATATATAGAATATATATAACCCTTTATAGGAGGTTAGGAAGTGTCTGAGTATACAGTATATATAGAATATATATAGAACCCTTTATAGGAGGTTAGGAAGTGTCTGAGTATACAGTATATATAGAATATATATAACCCTTTATAGGAGGTTAGGAAGTGTCTGAGTGTACAGTATATATAGAATATATATAGAACCCTTTACAGGAGGTTATGAAGTGTCTGAGTATACAGTATATATAGAATATATATAGAACCCTTTATAGGAGGTTAGGAAGTGTCTGAGTATACAGTATATATAGAATATATATAACCCTTTATAGGAGGTTAGGAAGTGTCTGAGTATACAGTATATATAGAATATATATAGAACCCTTTACAGGAGGTTATGAAGTGTCTGAGTATACAGTATATATAGAATATATATAGAACCCTTTATAGGAGGTCAGGAAGTGTCTGAGTATACAGTATATATAGAATATATATAGAACCCTTTATAGGAGGTTAGGAAGTGTCTGAGTATACAGTATATATATATATATATATATAACCCTTTATAGGAGGTTAGGAAGTGTCTGAGTATACAGTATATATAGAACCATTTATAGGGCTCTTTGGTCAGAACTCTAGAGGTTCTTCTTCACTGAATTGATCTTCATTATATCCAAACACACTGGTGGTCAGGGAGGCATCTCTTCATTATATCCACACTGGTGGTCAGGGAAACATCTCTTCATTATATCCACACTGGTGGTCAGGGAGGCATCTCTTTGTTTGAACGATGGTCCATGTCAACTCTGGATGACTTTTTTACAATACAATATAACAATACAATACATTATAATACATAACAATACAACTTTGTCCATTAGTTACAACAAACAATAAAAATGTCTCTTCTGCTCCGTTCTTAACGCAGTAAAGTGCAGAGTGAGCTGAGGTGATCTTGGAGAATAACGACGGAGTTCGCTAATGTGTTGAGACACCGAAGTTTATTGTTCAATTTGCTTTTTTCTTTACGGTCAGGGACAGTATGAGTGTAGACAGATCCTTTCCACTCTCTGTCCTTGTTTCATTTTGTGGTTCACTGGATTCGTCATCATCCTCAAGACGATGGACAGACGAACGACCTGCTAGCTAGCCAAGCTAGTCGGTACAGCTAGGTAAGCTAGCTAGCTACTATACCAGCAGCATCCTAGTTATCCTAGCTAGTCAGTACAGCTAGGTAAGCTAGCTAGCTACTCTACCAGCAGCATCCTAGTTACCATAGCTACCACTACATCATCACCAGCTGTCTGCATTTCTTGTGGACCGATGGAGCTCCCTGGCTGTTTCTTCCACCTGTTAATAAATCCCGTGGAGGACTTCTCCCTCTCTCGTTGACGGATACTAGCTACCTCTGTCCGGTTCTCCTCTCCTCACTAGATGGACTTTAGTGTTTAACCCCTCTGTGTCCAAGGACCAAACTTTTTAATATTATTTTTAGGGGGGCCTCAATTACGCTGGACACATTCCATTTTTAACAACGTTTCTTTCTGATTAAAGCTAGTTCATTGCATCCGTCAAGAAGCCCAGTTTCATAACATTACCAATATGCCCCTAGTTATGAAGTAATTGTGAAAAAATAGGCCTTATTTTAGGTCATTTTTCACCCTGCCAGCTCCTATTAGTTCTATTGAGCACCAACTCACCTTCTGAACATTCTATTCCCAGCTCATTGTTCTGCGTCACAATGTCAGCATCACTACTTCACTAAGGGTTCTATATATATCGCAGGCTTACCTCAGATAACTTATTATTAACAGGGTTACAGCTACTTTGTGAGTGATATCACTGTTCACCTGGGTATATGTAGTGGTGACCCACAGTCCTAAACGTTAAACATTTTCTTGTCATGGTTAACCATTTTTGTTTTCAGAAAAAGGTATTCAGCCTAAACAAAACACATTTCCCTGTCCTCTTTTTCAAGATGTGGCCAATTTAAACAGACAGAAGACATTGTTTAATTAACAAAAAACACTTTTTTTGACTACTTGTTGTTTCTAAATGGCTGCTGGGTAATTTGACATGCATCGAAATCTTAATTTGAAGGCATCGAATTGAGTGAATGCTGTGCAGGTTCACTGAGTTGCAAACCAAATGGACAGGTCTAGCTCATTGATTTGTAGATCTGACACAGTTGCTACCTCAGATTATGAGCCTAGCAGGTGTCGTGAATGAGTTATGTAGTACACACAGAAGGCCACAGGGAGGGGCTAGAGAGCCATAAACCAATACTGTTTTTTGCCTTAAAAACCCTGAACGTAACAATCAATCAAATGTATTTATTAAGCCCTTTTTACATCAGCAGATGTCACAAAGTCCTATACAGCAACTCTAACCCTACGTATTACCTATTTTTCCATAACCCCTAACCCTAATTCTAGGGTAGGGTAGCCTAGAAAACGTTTAGAAACTATTTTAGTAATAATATTATGTAAGTAAATACAATTTTATATATATATATAAAAAAAAAAGGTAATTTCACCTTTATTTAACCAGGTAAGCTACTAGAAAACAAGCTCTCATTTACGTACAACTGCGACCTGGCCAAGATAAAGCAAATCAGTGCGACACAAACAACAACACAGAGTTACACATGGAATAAACAAGTGTACAGTCAATAACACAATAGGAGAAAAATAAAGTCTATATACAGTGTGTGCAAATGGCATGAGGAGGTAAGGCAATAAATAGGCCATAGTTGCGAAGTAATTACAATTTAAGGAAATTAACACTGGGGCAATAGATGAGCAGATGGTGATGTGCAAGTAGAAATACTGGGGCCTGTTGCACAAAACTAGGATAAGGGATTAAGCCAGGATATCTTGGTGATCCTGGCTCAATTGATCCGTAATCCGGTTGCACTAAAGATGGATAGGGGGCAGGAGGATATGTTATGGTATAAATTACCATGGAGATTTATTCTGTGGAGCTAGCCTGCTCCAGACCAGGCTAAATTCCAGGATCTATTTAATCTCATCCCTAATGTCAGTCAGCAGTCACCACAAATGGAAACCAATAGTTATTTCACTGCTCACTATACATTGTTATCACATATAACTAGACCCACTGTTATTATTTAAACGTTTGTGATCATTAATTTCAATGATTTTGGATAAAAAATGATTTTTAGATGATGTTGCTATCATTAGATAATTTACAGTTTCCCATAGACTATAAGGCTATATATAAAATGATAGAATATTAGGGCCACAGAGGGGAAAAAAACACAAGTCATAATATTGTAACCAGTTGTTTTAAAGGAGGACAGTTGTTAAAATGACAGATGTGGGGCATTTCGTGAAATTGTACTTCAGTATGGTTTCATAAACAAAGACATGCTGATGTGCCAGAATATTAAGTATCACATTGTCATAAGTATCAAAACTGTAAAAACAATATGTAGCTTTTCTGCAGAAAGAACCAGCCTCATAAATTTATGACTTTATCCTTTTTCTTCAGTGTGGCCCTAGTACTCTGTCATATAAACAAATACACATTCCATATGAATATAAAAACACAATGTGTAACATTATGTTCCTTTATTGAATAAGGACAAAACAAAGCAGGTAAACCATCAGCTCCTTTCGAAACTGAAGTCACAGTGACTCTACAAGATGGAAAGCACAGAATCCAAGCATATTATACAAAATGATACATACACATTCAAAGGTCTGTATATAACACACCCTGCATGTCTGCACACTAAAATAAATGCAGGACAAATCCATACACATCAACTGAACAGACAAATGAATGGATGCAGTAGCCTCCCTGCAGCCTTGTATTACACACAGTATACCGCACAAACATCATAAGAGGCCAAATTCGTCAAAAAACGAACCCAAAAAAACCCAAATTCCTCTGCCACCGCAGGACATATTTAACCAAAATTGAAAGCACACATACTAACTAAAATAATTCAACACATATTGGTCCCTCAGCAGCCGACCACTGTCGTCATCAGGGAAGATTGCCGGATTGTCCCAGTCCATGGCTGGTGGCACTCTGGGGGCCCTCTCCTTCCTCAGGCAGGCCACATTGTGGAGGACAGCACAGGCCACAGTAATATCACATGCCCTAACAGGGCTGACCCTTAATTTGTGAAGGCAGTGAAAGCGTGCCTTCAGGAGGCCAAAGGTCATTTCAACTCTGGCCCTGGTCCTGGCATGGGCATGGTTGTAGGCCTGCTGTGCTTCCTGGGGGTCTGTGAAAGGTGTCAGGAGAAAAGGCTGGCAGCCATACCCCCTGTCTCCCAGCAACACACCAGAGAATTCACCTGTCAACACAAAATCTCATCATTACTACCTCATAAACACAGTGATATTCTTGACACAGCCATGATGGTTATAAATAGGGGTTGTGTGGCTTACCTTGTGATAGGCACTGATAGATTTCAGAGGCCCGAAAGATTCTGGAGTCATGGACTGAGCCAGGCCATTTTGCCACAACATTGCTGATCACACAGTCAGCATTGCAGACCATCTGAAATCATAAGATGAGGAATATTACACCAATCAATGCACATCACTGGCAATGCAGAGTGTTCGTCAATGGACAATATCAAAAAGTTATGTTCACCTGAACATTAATGCTGTGAAAGGATTTCCTATTCACAAAATCGGCCTCATGGGCACCTGAGGGGGCTTTTATCCTTATGTGTGTGCAGTCCACTGCACCAATGACATTGTGGAAACCTGTCACACAAAGTAATGAGTATCCTACTATGTGTTAACAGTTGTCCTGTAATTTGTAGATCCTCTTACCTGCAATCCTATAGAACTCCTCTTTGATGTCACAGAGTCTTCTGTGGCCAGGGAAGGAGATGAAGACATCTGCTAATGCTTTGATAGCCAGACACACACTCCTTATTGTGCGGCAAATTGTGGCCTTGTTCAGCTGTTCTGCATCCCCCACTGAGTACAGGAAGGCTCCACTAGCAAAAAAGCGCAAGGCCACACAAACCATTTGCTCCACACTCAGTGCATGGCTCCGTGCAGTGCGGTGCTTAATCCTGGGACCCAGTAGTCTGCATAGATACCTGATGCCATCTGCAGAAAACCTGTATCTTTCATATAGATGGTCATCAGGGAAGGCCAGTGGGTCCAACCGGTCCCTGAAGACCCTTTCTCGCCTGAAGGCTCTCCTCAGCACAAGTGCTTCTTCATCCACCACATCTCGCACGAATGGGCATGCCATTGTCAGAGCAGAAAGGAACACACAATTTTGGGCCTTCATATAGGCTAGTGGCCACACCTGGTGCTGGGGGGGTGGGCAAAAGAGGGCGATGCCTTATAACGATGACTTGGTTGTACTGATTGCTGGGAAAATAAAAAAAAACCTTAGAAAGATGCCACCGTCCTGTGTGCTCACAATAAGAGCTCATATGTCATGGCTCACTTGACTTTACGAGAATATACCTAATTTTTATTTTGAGCTGTGTCATCTTCTTGGAGCTGGGGGAGGAAAGAAAAATAATGATTAATACATTTGTGTTACAGTTAGCATACAGTGTACATTGAAGGCATATCTCACCTCCCTCTCAAGTTTTTTTATTTCAAGGTCCAGTTTCCTAATTGTCCTCTTTTTTATTTCGGACTCCAGTGCAAGATTTTCCATCTTTTTCTTCTTGTACTGAATGTCTATGTCTGCCAGTTCTATTTGGCGCCGGAGGTGGTTGCCATACAACTTTCTGATAGCTTGTGAGCTCTGTGAACACAATACAATTAGCGCAGCTGGAATTTGGCAGGATGTGGTGTCCTTTTATTAATACGCACTATGTTGCCAGGCTGGTTTTCCCACTGTATAGCATCTGGGTCCTGTAAAAGAAATTCGATTTTTTGATTTTGATGAGGACTCCTCACCATTGTAGAGTAAATAGTACTTTCACAGTCTTAACATGATACCTCATGCCTTCTGGAATCCAGAGAGATGGTCTCCTCCTCATCATCGTCTCCATCATGTGCTGTTGCTGCTGCACTGGGGCCTTCACCCTATCACATTTAATCGGATTCATATTGAAGCTAGTAGACAAGACATGCCAGGCCTACAGTATGCCTTTGATGGAGTACTCACTGGATCAGCATCGTCTGGTGCTTGTGCTGGTGGCTCTAACAGGAACACAGTGCTGCCAGACACTGCAAGGCAATAGGTAAACCAAAGTCAGACAGTCCAAATTGATTCAATATGAATGTGGTTGTATCCCATGTAGAGATGGAAGGACATACCTTGAATGAAGCGGGTGGCATCTTGGGAGGAACCTATGCTCGTCTCTTTCCCCCCAGGGATCCCCTCTAAGACGGGCCTGCCTTTATTTAGCTCCAAGGCCATGTCCTCTGCTGGGGTAAGGTCAGCCTTTGGTGACCCACCACCCGTGCCTTGTCTGTGGGTATTCTTTTTCACTGCTAAAACAGTACAGACAATGTGTGAGCAGGCACCTTCTGGGTACAATATATGCTTGTGCTTTGTTAAATATTAGTCAGGGACCATACCATTCTGCAGAATGTTCTTGTATTTGATTTTGACCTGCTGCCATGTCCGTTTTGGCCCGTTCATGTTTAATCTACACACACACACACACACACACACACATTTAATGGAGTCACACTGCAAAAAATTACTTGGTATTTTTGTCTTGTTTTCAGTAAAAATATCAAAAAATGTATCATAGCTTTATACAGTGTGATGGAGTTACTTTACACAATTTCACTCATATCTGCAGTGCATTTCAATTAAAAATTTAACCGTTTCATAATTACAGTACAACTGCATTTTTGGAGATGTGAATTAAATATTTGAATTGTAATTGTGATGTTTCAGCGGAGCGGTGAGTGTGTAATTGTGCACTACTTACGCATTCAGGCGGTCTGCAATACTTTGCCACGCTTTTTCTCTTTGCTTTATCACTGTGGCGGTGTTGCCTTTCTTCTTAATTATATCTTTTACCTCCTCGTATGCCTCCATGAGGATTTGTGCTTCCGACGGGGAAAAGTACGCGGCTCTAGTTGCCATGGTAAATCAGTTAATCTGTGATCTGTGGCGGGGTCTATTTGAGTGAGCCGTGAGCGCGCACCTATCCAGGATTGGTTTCACCTGGCTTAATGAATCCGTGTCTGCTCATCCTGGCTTGGTCTTTGTGCAACCAATTAAGCCTGGACGCACATGTTTTGGCTTCATTGAGCTCAGCTGAGTCATTTATCCCGGATGTCTTAATTCTACTTTTGTGCAACAGGCCCCTGGTGTGCAAAAGAGCAGAAAAGTAAATAAAACAATATGGGGATGAGATAGGTAGATTGGGTGTGCTATTTACAGATGGGCTATGTACAGCTGCAGCGATCAGTTACCTGCTCAGATAGCTGATGTTTAAAGTTAGTGGGGGAAATATAAGTCTCCAGCTTCAGCGATTTTTGCAATTCGTTCCAGCCATTGGCAGCAGAGAACTGTAAGGAAAGGCGGCCAAATGAGGTGTTGGCTTTGGGGATGACCAGTGAGATATACCTGCTAGAGCGCGTGCTACGGGTGGGTGTTGTTATCGTGATCAGTGAGATGAGATAAGGCGGAGCTTTACCTAGCATGGACTTATAGATGACCTGGAGCCAGTGGGTCTGGCGACGAATATGTAGCGAGGGCCAGCCGACTAGAGCATACAGGTCGCAGTGGTGGGTGGTATAAGGGGCTTTGGTGACAAAACGGATGGCACTGTGATAAACTGCATCCAGTTTGCTGAGTAGAGTATTGGAAGCTATTTTGTAAATGACATCACCGAAGTCGAGGATCGGTAGGATGGTCAGTTTTACGGGGGTACGTTTGGCGACGTGAGTGAAGGAAGCTTTGTTGCGAAATAGGAAGCCGATTCTAGATTTAATATTGGAGATGTTTAATGTGGGTCTGGAAGGAGAGTTCACAGTCTAGCCAGACACCTAGGTATTTGTAGTTGTCCACATCTTCTAAGTCAGAACCGTCCAGAGTAGTGATGCTAGTCGGGTGGGTGGGTGCGGGCAGTTGGAGGCCACGGAAGGAGTGTTGTATGGCATTGAAGCATGTTTGGAGGATAGTTAACACAGTGTCCAAAGAATGGCCAGATGTATACAGAATGGTGTCGTCTGCGTAGAGGTGGATCAGGGAATCACCCGCAGCAAGAGCAACATCGTTGATACATACAGAGAAAAGAGTTGGCCCAATAATTGAACCCTGTGGTACCCCCATAGAGACTGCCAGAGGTACTAAATATAATTTTGATTATTTTGTTAATCAAAACCTGTCTACTTTTTGTTTTGTTATTTTATTATGTTTATTATGTCAATGCAGAACACTTGATAAACAAGACAGTTTTATTTTTCAAATGTGGTTTGAACTGGGTGACCTGGTAATCTCTATGTGAAAGTCCAGCATTTGGCGTGGGATTGGTGGGGCAGGTTTGAGATCTTAGGAATTAACAAGAAAATACACTTTATTTCTCAGCTGTCTCACCAATGTCTGTACGTGAATTAATAACTTTTAATTGCTAAATATTTCCAATAGATGGCAGCATAATACCATGAATCATCAGTTATAGGCTACAAGCAGCAATATGATTGACATAAAATAGCATGCAACCAAAGACTATATGTCCCATGATTTTCTAGTGGTCACTCATTACTTTAGTTAGCTATATATCTCGTATTAGGGCTGTGTTGCTTTTGGGAGAGCAATTTTTTTTGGACCATAGCAGGTATTGAACACCGGGTAAATTATCACTAGTCAGAACATCAACCTTAGTATACATGTATTATGAAAATCATCTTAATATCTGATATTGCGAGTAAACAATCCAATCCAAACAATAGAAAAGACAAGAGTGCTTCTTCCAGCCCACCAATAAATTACATAATTCAACCCTCCCGGTTAGTAAATTTATAAAGTGTATTTATACTATTTTCTAGCTCTGAGTCTCTACTTTTATCCAATGTGAAAAACACAATTTCAAATGTTGCTACTTAAGACCAAATCGAGCCGGTCGGTCACATTTCACTGTGTAAAACCTAGCAGTACTACTGATTTCACTGAGAGTGAGGCAGATATATATTTTTACTGTATAAAACCTAGTAGTACTACTGATTTCTCTGAGAGTGAGGCAGATATATAGCATTTTGCAAAAAAACATGATTATTTGTCCCTCTGAAATGAAACCATCAAGTGATAGATTTTAAACATATACATTTCTGTCATTGAACAACCCCATGCCATGATTAGATAGTGAAAAAACACACCAATCTCTTTAATAATTTAACAAAACAATAAAAGATAATTTATGAATGTTTCTGAAAATGGATATATAGCGTTTTGGAATGAAACTCTTATGTTTCCCCATCTGAGCTCAGAGTAGATGAGAGATGTAATGTTTGTCTCTGTTGTGTTGAAGCCCAATCAAGCAGAAGAGACCAGCCTCCCCTGTACCCAGCTGTGTGTCCATGAAGAGTGACCGGTCTATAGAACAACCTATATCATTTAGAGAGGGAGACTTTTCTACTGAACAAAGGTAAGAAGAACTCATGGGTCATGGTCAGTGAGTTAAACAACACTGTCTCTAGTCATTTCTCTCCCATTTTCCCATTTATTTTTGTTGTTTCATAATCCATAGGCTAATCCTTTTTTCCAATTTCATAGTCCTAAAACAATATTAAACAAACACAGTATTCCCTCATGGTCTGTCTGTCTGTCTGTCTGTCTGTCTGTCTGTCTGTCTGTCTGTCTGTCTGTCTGTCTGTCTGTCTGTCTGTCTGTCTGTCTGTCTGTCTGTCTGTCTGTCTGTCTGTCTGTCTGTCTGTCTGTCTGTCTGTCTGTCTGTCTGTCTGTCTGTCTGCCTGCCTGCCTGCCTGCCTGCCTGCCTGCCTGCCTGCCTGCCTGCCTGCCTGCCTGCCTGCCTGCCTGCCTGCCTGCCTGTCTGCCTGCCTGCCTGTCTGTCTGTCTGTCTGTCTGTCTGTCTGTCTCAACCTCAGTAAACATTCATTATAAAAAACATCTTAATATCTGATATTGCGAGTAAACAACCTCGGAATAGAAAAGACAAGAGCGCGTCTTCCAGCCCACCAATAAATTACATCATTCAACCCTCCCGGTTAGTAAATTTACCTCAACATGCCCCCGGAGAAGGCAGAGTAACGACACCAGCCTTTTAGCGGGGCTGAGTTGACTACTAGCAAGAGAAGGCAGAGCGGGTCGATGCTGGTTGATGAATTTGACAGTGAATGTACCTGGAAAATATTTTTTCCTCGAACCAGAGGTGACTGAATTAATGTTCTGGCTTATTGATAATCGTTATATTAATGAAGTATAATTACAAAACATGAGCATAAAAACAGCTGATTAAAAACATGAATAATCATTATATTCCTTCACAGTAATCTGTTAAAAGCTTTTTCAGTCCTTCCTCTTTAGTTAGCAGTTTGGAAAGGGACAGAAAGAAGCACACAGGAGTTTTCCTGTGAGGGGGAGTGGTGGTGTATCCAGGGAGAAAACTAAACTAATCTTCTGAAATGTCATTTGTGGTTTTATGCTGCCATCTATTGGAATTATTTAGCAACTGCAGTAGTACTGTCATTGAACAACACCAAGCCATGATTTGATAGTGAAAAAACACACCAATTCCTTTAAACAATAACAGCTAATTTATGAACATTTATGAAAATGGATATATAGCTTTTTGGAATGAAACTCTTTAAACTGTTCCCTTTTAATTGCTACCATGGTTATGCATATGCTTTAAATATTTATTCTGTAGGTGTCACGATCGTCTTTCTGTGGAAGAGAGGACCAAGGCGCAGCGTGATACGAATACATCTTTTATTGACGAAGATGAACACGAAACAAAACACTTTTACAAACTAACAAAAAACGACCGTGAAGCTACAAAACGAAAGTGCAGACACAAGCTACTAAAGTTTAGACATAGACAAATACCCACAACCTGCCTAATGCCTATGGCTGCCTTAAATATGGCTCCCAATCAGAGACAACGATAGACAGCTGTCTCTGATTGAGAACCACTCAGGCAACCATAGACATACCTAAACACCTACACTGAACACAACCCCATCAACTCTACCAAAACCCCCTAGACAATACAAACACCCTTGACTAGACAAAAACACACAAACATCCCCCATGTCACACCCTGACCTAACTAAAATAATAAAGAAAACAAAGATAACTAAGGCCAGGGCGTGACAGTAGGAAACATTTCAATTCAGCGGTGTCCATTTAGGCCAATTCCCAAGAGTGTAAGGGGTTAATTAGACCCACATATTGTCTCATCTCAGTCCTCCACTTCTTTGGCAACCTCTTGATTGTTGATACAATCAGTCTCATTTATGTGTTCCATTTTCAGTCTCATTTATGTGTTCCATTTTCAGTCTCCTTTATGTGTTCCATTTTCAGTCTCCTTTATGTGTTCCATTTTCAGTCTCATTTATGTGTTCCATTTTCAGTCTCCTTTATGTGTTCCATTTTGGCACAGATTCCAAGCTCCTTTCTCCATGGCTTCTTCTCCTTATCAGTGCTAAAGATGATCTATGTGGCCATTCTGTTCTGACAAAAATGACATTGTCTTTCTTTCTGTGATGTACCTTGGAATTAGCTGACAGTATAGAATGAGCCATGTTCATTTACATCAGAGATGTCATATTGTTAAGCTAAATAAAAGATGTGAGGTAGACCTATGTAGCTGACATTTAAAAAACTACATAAGATCGAAACAGTCGTTCACAGTTGAGAGTGAGGCAGATATATAGCATTTTGTAAAGAAATATTATTATTTGTTCCTCTGAAATGAAACCATAAAGTGATAGATTTTAAACAAATAAATGTCTGTCATTGAACAACCCCATGCCATGATTAGATAGTGAGAAAACACACCAATCTCTATAATAATTTCTTTAAACAATAAAAGCAAATTTACCAACATTTCTGAAAATGGATATATAGCTTTTAGGAATGAAACTCTTCTTATGTTTCCCCATCTGAGCTCAGAGTAGATGAGAGATGTAATGTTTGTCTCTGTTGTGTTGAAGTCCAATCAAGCAGGAGAGACCAGCCTCCCCTGTACCCAGCTGTGTGTCCATGAAGAGTGACCGGTCTATAGAACAACCTATATCCTTTAGAGAGGGAGACTTTTCTACTGAACAAAGGTAAGAAGAACTCATGGGTCATGGTCAGTGAGTTAAACAACACTGTCTCTAGTCATTTCTCTACCATTTTCCCATTTATTTTTGTTGTTTTCATAATCCATAGGCTAATCCTTTTGTCCATTTTCATAGTCCTAAAACAATATTAAACAAACCCAACATGCCCTGTGTGTGTGTGTGTGTGTGTGTGTGTGTGTGTGTGTGTGTGTGTGTGTGTGTGTGTGTGTGTGTGTGTGTGTGTGTGTGTGTGTGTGTGTGTGTGTGTGTGTGTGTGTGTGTGTGTGTGTGTGTGTGTGTGTGTGTGAGTGTGTGTGTGTGTGTGTGTGTGTGTGTGTGTGTGTGTACCCCCTGGATGAGGAGATGTAATCTCATGTAATCTCATGTTTTGTCCACAGAAACCAACAGGAGAGATCAGAGTCAGAGATTCTCAATGGTCAGTCTTCCCAGAGTCATCAATCAGACCTGGCCTCCATATTCACTGTATGTGGTCCTGTTATGTACATTTGTTTTTGTTTACCTCAAGTAAAGTTGATCTGTCAATCATTCATTTAATGTGTTAATGAGAAAGCATTTAGTCTCTTGCGTAACTTATTTACTTAATTTATTCCAGTTGCTTGAAGAGAAAATTATGACATTTGTGAAGAACGAGCTGAAGATGTTCAAGAGGATTCTTAGTCCAGAACTCCCAGAAGGCTTTGAGAGTCAGAAGCAGGATAAGGAAGTGGTGGATGCTGAAGATGAGAAGCAGGAGAGCAGTGCCAGAGAGGGGGCTCTGAAGATCACACTGCACGTCCTGAGGAAAATGAACCAGAAGGAGCTTGCTGACACACTGGAGAAATGTAAGATATGTCTGCCTCATGTTGAATGCTGTTTTATAACATTTAAAAGCTGTAGCTAAAGTACAGCTAAAGTAGCTGTGTAACTCAATTATATTGTAGCAGCCTTAACACAACACCTAGTGACCTCATCAAGTAGCAGCAGGGATGTGTTGTGGTGATTCATTTAGAGAGAGAGAGAGACAACATTAATAATACCATCAATAATACCAATAATAATATAATCAGTCACACCAGTCTGTAATGATTATGAAAACATTTGCACATTTATACAGTCAGTTAAGAGAATAAATAATTATAATTTAAAACTTTATCCCAGTCCTACAATACTGTAGGCATTAAAACAGATGTAATATTAATATCCTCTGTGTTATTTCTAGATTCAGATGAGCTTGCTGTGATTTGCCAACGTGAACTCAAATCTAATCTAAAGAAGAAGTTTCAATGTGTATTTGAGGGGATCGCTAAACAAGGAAACCCAACACTTCTCAATAAGATCTACACAGAGCTCTACATCACAGAGGGTGGAACAGGAGAGGTCAATAATGAACATGAGCTGAGACAGATTGAGACAACAACCAGGAAACAAGCAAGACCAGAGACTGCAATCAAATGTAACGACATCTTCAAACCCTTAACTGCTCAAGACAAACTTATCAGAACTGTGCTGACAAAGGGAGTCGCTGGCATTGGAAAAACAGTCTCTGTGCAGAAGTTCATTCTGGATTGGGCTGAAGGAAAAGCAAATCAGGATGTCCAATTTGTATTTCCATTCCCTTTCCGGGAGCTGAATTTGATGAATGGTGAAAATCTCACTTTGATTGAACTTCTCAATCACTTCTCAATGGAAACCAAACAATCAAGAATCTCCAACTACGACAAGTTCAAAGTTCTGTTCGTCTTTCACGGTCTGGATGAGTGCCGACTGCCCCTAGACTTCCAGAAGAACAAGATCTGTTGTGACGTCACAGAGTCAACCTCAGTGGATGTTCTGCTGACAAATCTCATCAAGGGAAATCTGCTTCCCTCTGCTCTCCTCTGGATAACTACCCGACCTGCAGCAGCCAATAAGATCCCTTCAGTGTATGTTGACCAGGTGACAGAGGTACGAGGGTTCAATGACCCACAGAAGGAGGAGTACTTCAGGAAGAGATTCAGTGATGAGGACCTGGCCAGCAGAATCATCTCACACATAAAGAAATCAAGGAGCCTCCACATCATGTGCCACATTCCAGTCTTCTGTTGGATTTCTGCAACAGTCCTTGAACACATGCTGAAACATAAGAGAGAAGAGATGCCCAAGACTCTGACTGAGATGTACACACACCTTGTGGTGTTTCATACCAAACAGAAGAATGAAAAGTATCTTGGGAAAGAAGAGACAGGTCCACACTGGAATAAAGAGAGCATTCTGTCACTGGGAAAACTGGCTTTTCAACAGCTTGTGAAGGGCAATCTGATTTTCTATGAAGAAGACCTGAAAGAGGCTGGTATTGATGTCATTGAAGCCTCAGTGTACTCAGGATTGTGCACACAGCTCTTTAAAGAGGAATGTGGGCTGTACCAGGACAAGGTGTACTGCTTTGTGCATCTGAGTATTCAGGAGTTTCTGGCTGCTGCATACGTGTTCCTCTCATTCATCAACAACAATGAGAATCTAATGGACAATCTGCAAACAAAAGACAAGTCTGAAGTTACTTTCTACAAAAGTGCTGTGGATAAAGCCTTACAAAGTGAGACGGGAAACCTGGACCTTTTCCTCCGCTTCCTTCTGGGCCTCTCACTGGAGTCCAATCAGAAGTACTTACGAGGTCTGCTGACAAAGACAAGCAGCTCACAGAGCCATGAAGAAACTGTCAAGTACATCAAGGAGAAGATTGGGGAGAATCTCTCTCCAGAGAGGTGCATCAATCTGTTCCACTGTCTGAATGAACTGAATGACCATTCTCTAGTGGAGGAGATCCAAAGATACCTGAGATCAGGAAGTCTCTCAAAACCCAACCTGTCACCTGCACAGTGGTCAGCTCTGGTCTTTGTGTTGCTGACTTCAGAAAAGGAGCTGGATGTGTTTGACCTGAAGAAATACTCCAGATCAGAGGAAGGTCTTCTGAGGCTGCTGCCAGTGGTCAAAGCCTCCAGAGCTGTTCTGTGAGTAAATAAAATGACATATAAGAACTAATCATCAGGAAGCAATATTCAGTTTAGAGAAAATTATGTATTATAATATGTATATAATATTATATTGAAAAACGTATTGAATCAATGCTTTGATTTTCACATTAGTATAACATTATGACCATACAATTCTAGGAGATGGAAGATGAATCTATATGTTGTTTGAGAGAATAAACCAAATGCATCTGCCATTTTCCTTCTACACTACTGGTGTTAAATTAACAGTGTGTTTGTGAAGTCATGATGATCTCTTTGTCAGGTTGACAGGCTGTGGAGTCACAGAGGAAGGCTGTGATTCTCTGGTCTCAGCTCTGAGGTCAAACCCCTCACACCTGAGAGAGCTGGATCTGAGTAACAATGACCTGAAGGATTCAGGAGTGAAGCTGCTCTCTACTGGACTGGGGAATCCCCACTGTAAACTGGAGACTCTGAGGTCACACACACAATGGACACACTGAACACACACACTGGACACACACACACACACACACACTGGACACACACACACACATACTGGACAGACACGCACACTGGACAAACACACATACTGGACACACAGACACACACACACACACACACACACTGGATACACACACTGGACACACACACACACACACACACACACACACACACACACACACACACACACAGGACAAACACACTGGACAGACACGCACAAACAATGGACACACCCACACACACTAGACACAACCACAGACATTGGACACCCACACAAACTGGACACACACAGACTGGACACACACACACACATACTGGACACACACAAACAGACACACACTGGATCAGGGTTAATTTAGTTGTGTTTAGAAACATGTTATCTACTTACTTAGAAAGACAATTTCTCCAGTCATCATCCACCATTCGCCATTTGGACAAAACACAACCAAAACAAACTGCAAATGCAACCAACGCGTTTGAGACCAAATATTAAACTTTTGACTACTTTAATACACTATGAGTGAATTGGTCAGAATATTTATGACTTCTTCAAATAGGGGGACTAGATACATAAAGTGCTTTTATTTCTAAATGGTGAAACAGATATGTATTAAAATATCCTCAAATGAAAGGTGACATTATATACTGTCACCTCATATGAAACATTTGATCTGAAATCCAAAATGTTGGAGTATAGAGCCACATTTAAAATGTTAGCTTCACTGTCAAAATAGATATGGTGTGGACTGTATACTCAATACAATCTAAATCTGATACCTCACTGTCATTATAGATATGGTGTGGACTGTATACTCAATACAATCTAAATCTGATACCTCACTGTCATTATAGATATGGTGTGGACTGTATACTCAATACAATCTAAATCTGATACCTCACTGTCTGTCTTCTGACTGATACTGCTTTTTAAACTGGTCTGGTCAGTCTACTCAAAAATGTGTACTATACAGGTAATATTATGATCATTTATAATAATGATACATTAATTTATGAATAGATATGGCAGGTTTCAGGACACTGATGTATATGAATATGTAAAAAAAAAAATACTGCCACTATTTTAACCACAAAGGAATAGCTTTATGATTTTAATATGATTTGACTCTTTGCAGGCTGTCAGGCTGTCTAGTCACAGAGGAAGGCTGTGCTTCTCTGGTCTCAGCTCTGAGGTCAAACCCCTCACACCTGAGAGAGCTGGACCTGAGTAACAATGACCTGAAGGATTCAGGAGTGAAGCTGCTCTCTGCTGGACTGGGGAATCCCCACTGTAAACTGGAGACTCTGAGGTCAGTATTCCTGTAGTTGGTCAACAAGTGATAACTGTTCACCAGATCCACATGTGTTTACCAGACACACATAGTCCACACCATATGTGTTTGGACAGTGAAGCTTACAGTTTTACATTTGGTGCTATGCTCCAGCATTTTGGATTTGAGATAGAATGTTTCATATTAGGTGACAGGACAGAATGTCACCTTTTATTTGAGAGTATTCATACATATATATTTTACTGTTTAGAAATGAAAGCACTTTATGTATCTAGTTCTCCCATTTTAAGAAGTCAAATTCGCTTATATTGTATTAAAGTAGTCATAAATGTAGTATTTGGTCCCATATTCCTAAAGTGATTACATCAAGCTTGTGATTCTACAAACTTGTTAAATTCATTTGCATTTGTTGTTTTGGTTGTGTTTTAGATTATGTTTTTCTGTTTTTTACTGAACAATTTGTATATGTTGAAAATATATACTGCCACTATTTTCACCACCAATGAATATCAGTGTGATTTTAATATGATTTGACTCTTTGCAGGCTGTCAGGCTGTCTAGTCACAGAGGAAGGCTGTGCTTCTCTGGTCTCAGCTTTGAGGTCAAACCCCTCACACCTGAGAGAGCTGGACCTGAGTTACAATCACCCAGGAGACTCAGGAGTCAGACTGCTCTCTGCTGGACTGGAGGATCCACCCTGCAGACTGGAGAAACTCAAGTATGTAGAGGGTTTATGTCAATGTTCATATCAGACATGTTTGACTTATCAGGCTAGTTGAGACAAACATTCTGATCACCACTTGGACAAAGTTATATGTTACTGTGTGTGTGTGTGTGTGTGTGTGTGTGTGTGTGTGTGTGTGTGTGTGTGTGTGTGTGTGTGTGTGTGTGTGTGTGTATTTGTGTGTTAGTTCAGGTGTATCCCTCAATGACTGTCTGTTCTTCTGCTTACCGCTACAGTGTGGAACATGGTGGAGAGAACAGAATGAAACCTGGGCTTAGAAAATGTGAGTGTTGACTGCTGTTAAGAATATGACTAAGAATAAGTCTTAATTCAAGTTAAGTCAAAGTCAAAGACCACCATCATTACTTACTTGGTCATATTAAATATCAGCTGTAGTTCTACAGAAGCAGAAATCAGGGACACCAAAGTTTACAAAGAGTTGCTTTGACAATGTGTGTGTGTGTGTGTGTGTGTGTGTGTGTGTGTGTGTGTGTGTGTGTGTGTGTGTGTGTGTGTGTGTGTGTGTGTGTGTGTGTGTGTGTGTGTGTGTGTGTGTGTGTGTGTGTGTGTGTGTGTGGCGCATTCGTGTTACTTAAGAAATGTGTGTTTGTGTTCATGATGCATACAGGTGTGTGTGTGTGTGTGTGTGTGTGTGTAATTAATGTGAATAAGTGTGTTTTATATTACCATACAGTATAACATATCATCATTCAACAAGTCTCAAGTTACCTTAACTTCTCCTTTTGATACCTAGAAACATCTACATTAAATGAATTAGTGAAAAGTGAGTTAACACTCTAATGTGAATGATGATGATTTCTAATATTGTGTCTGGTTTCATCCATCAGATGTCTGTGATCTCACACTGGACCCAAACACAGTAAACAGACTCCTCTCTCTGTCTGAGAAGAACAGAAAGGTGACATGTAGAAGAGAGGAGCAGCTGTATCCTGATCACCCAGAGAGATTTAAGGACTGTGGACAGGTGCTGTGTAGAGAGGGTCTGACTGGGCGCTGTTACTGGGAGGCAGAGTGGATTGGGAGTGGGGCTGTTATAGGAGTGACATATAAAGGAATCAGCAGGAGAGGAAGGGGTAGGGACTGTTGGCTTGGATACAATGACAAGTCCTGGAGTCTGTTCTGCTCTGACAACAGTTACTCTGCCTGTCACAATAATAATATCACTATCACAGATGTCCCCCCCTCCAGCTCCCACAGAGTAGGAGTGTATCTGGACTGGCCAGCCGGCACTCTGTCCTTCTATAGAGCCTCCTCTGACACACTGACCCACCTGATCACATTCACCTCCACATTCACTGAGCCCCTCTATCCAGGGTTTAGGGTTTGGGGTGATGGTGACTCAGCGTCCCTGTAAATAATAACCTGACACAAACACACACACAAACTGGGCACACACACAGGTCACACACACTGGACACACACTAACACACACACACACACACTGGACACACACACACACTGGACACACACACACGTCTTCCTATAATTGTTCACCATGTTTATAAGACTATAACAATATCAAAGTTCTATCTAAATCAGTTTCTGGATCACAGATTCTAGAACAGCTTCTATCCCAGTTCTATCTGCCTGTTAAATCAGTTTCTGGATCACAGGTTCTAGAACAGCTTCTATCCCAGTTCTATCTGCCTGTTAAATCAGTTTCTGGATCACAGGTTCTAGAACAGCTTCTATCCCAGTTCTATCTGCCTGTTAAATCAGTTTCTGGATTACAGATTCTAGAACAGCTTCTATCCCAGTTCTATCTGCCTGTTAAATCAGTTTCTGGACCACAGATTCTAGAACAGCTTCTATCTGCCTGTTAAATCAGTTTCTGGATTACAGGTTCTAGAACAGCTTCTATCCCAGTTCTATCTGCCTGTTAAATCATCAACCTAAACTGTTTTCATCAGACTATTAGAACATGACTGAAACTTGTTTTATACTGTTTTAGATGTATCCTCTGTTTAAACATTTAAGCTCTTACAATAACACTGTTAAAATACCAATGTGATCATTTGTTGTGTGTCTTTCATGTTGAATAACAAGTTGTACAATTATATATGGACATACGCTCCATAGTTGTACAAGTATACATGAATATATTGTACTTTTCACAATAAAACGTACTTGAAGACAAGAAAAAGCCTTTTTAATTGTGAAAACAGTTTCGTTATTGATTTTACGTTGCCTCTGCCAGTCGCAGGTTGACGTTTGTCACGAATCTTGACCTGGAGGCAGAACTGTCCGATTTCCTCTAGATATGCCAGGTACAGAGTCAAAATTGGCTATATCGTAAACATTTGAGGAATTTTTTGTTTGTTCTATGGTCTAAATTTCAAAAACAAAAATGTAAATGTAATGTCTAGTTAACTAGACAAGTCAGGATTAGCATTGTGGTTATAGTTGAGGTTAGGATTAATATCGGATTTTATTACTTTGTTCCTGTGCCAGCTAGTGACCACTTTGCTGAACTGCCTCCAGAACAAGATTCATGACAATAAATGCCAACCTGCCTCCCAGTCATCCCCTCCTTATCTTTACAAGGCTGCAGAACATGCAAGCTAGTGATGTGGGGGTTCTCTCATAACCCTCAGTCCCCAGGTGGGTAGATGGCAGGATGAATAAAGAGAAGCTAGTGATGTGGGGGTTCTCTCATAACCCTCAGTCCCCAGGTGGGTAGATGGCAGGTTGTATAAAGAGAAGCTAGTGATGTGGGGGTTCTCTCATAACCCTCAGTCCCCAGGTGGGTAGATGGCAGGTTGAATAAAGAGAAAACAATAGTCTATATAACAAAATACATAAATGTATAATTATTGTGCATTTTACACTAATTGTACAAAACATTATGAACACCTGCTCTTTCCATGACAGACTGACCAGGTGAATCCAGGTGAAAGCTATGATTCCTTATTGATGTCACTTGTAGATGAAGGGGACGGGACAGGTTAAAGAAAGATTTTTAATCATTGAGACATGGATTGTGTATGTTTGTCATTCAGAGGGTGAATGAGCAAGACTAAATATTTAAGTGCCTTTGAACGGGGTATGGTAGTAGGTGCCAGGTGCACTGGTTTGTGTCATGAACTGTAACGCTGCTGGGTTTTTCACGCTCATGTTCCACCACCCAAAGGACATGCAGCCAACTTGACAACTGTGGGAAGCATTGGAGTCAACGTGGGCCAGCATCCCTGTGGAACACTTTCAACACCTTGTAGAATCCATTGAGGCTGTCTGAGGACAAAAGTGTGTGTAACTCAATATTAGGAAGGCGTCCTTAATATTTTGTCCACTCAGTGTATAACCTGTAGACTACACTGCTCAGTTAGAGTAATATCTAGTCCACTCAGTGTATAACCTATAGGCTACACTGTTCAGTTAGAGTAATATCTAGTCTACTCAGTGTATAACCTATAGACTACACTGCTCAGTTAGAGTAATATCTAGTCCACTCAGTGTATAACCTGTAGACTACACTGCTCAGTTAGAGTAATATCTAGTCCACTCAGTGTATAACCTGTAGACTACACTGCTCAGTTAGAGTAATATCTAGTCCACTCAGTGTTTAACCTGTAGGCTACACTGCTCAGTTAGAGTAATATCTAGTCTACTCAGTGTATAACCTGTAGACTACACTGCTCAGTTAGAGTAATATCTAGTCCACTCAGTGTATAACCTGTAGACTACACTGCTCAGTTAGAGTAATATCTAGTCCACTCAGTGTATAACCTGTAGACTACACTGCTCAGTTAGAGTAATATCTAGTCCACTCAGTGTATAACCTATAGGCTACACTGCTCAGTTAGAGTAATATCTAGTCCACTCAGTGTATAACCTGTAGGCTACACTGCTCAGTTAGAGTAATATCTAGTCCACTCAGTGTATAACCTGTAGACTACACTGCTCAGTTAGAGTAATATCTAGTCCACTCAGTGTATAACCTGTAGACTACACTGCTCAGTTAGAGTAATATCTAGTCCACTCAGTGTATAATCTGTAGACTACACTGCTCAGGTAGAGTAATATCTAGTCCACTCAGTGTATAACCTGTAGACTACACTGCTCAGTTAGAGTAATATCTAGTCCACTCAGTGTATAACCTGTAGACTACACTGCTCAGTTAGAGTAATATCTAGTCCACTCAGTGTATAACCTATAGACTACACTGCTCAGTTAGAGTAATATCTAGTCCACTCAGTGTATAACCTGTAGACTACACTGTTCAGTTAGAGTAATATCTAGTCCACTCAGTGTATAACCTGTAGGCTACACTGCTCAGTTAGAGTAATATCTAGTCCACTCAGTGTATAACCTGTAGACTACACTGCTCAGTTAGAGTAATATCTAGTCCACTCAGTGTATAACCTGTAGGCTACACTGCTCAGTTAGAGTAATATCTAGTCCACTCAGTGTATAACCTGTAGGCTACACTGCTCAGTTAGAGTAATATCTAGTCCACTCAGTGTATAACCTGTAGGCTACACTGCTCAGTTAGAGTAATATCTAGTCCACTCAGTGTATAACCTGTAGACTACACTGCTCAGTTAGAGTAATATCTAGTCCATTCAGTGTATAACCTGTAGGCTACACTGCTCAGTTAGAGTATTATCTAGTCCACTCAGTGTATAACCTGTAGGCTACACTGCTCAGTTAGAGTAATATCTAGTCCACTCAGTGTATAACCTGTAGACTACACTGCTCAGTTAGAGTAATATCTAGTCCACTCAGTGTATAACCTGTAGGCTACACTGCTCAGTTAGAGTAATATCTAGTCCACTCAGTGTATAACCTGTAGACTACACTGCTCAGTTAGAGTAATATCTAGTCCATTCAGTGTATAACCTGTAGGCTACACTGCTCAGTTAGAGTAATATCTAGTCCACTCAGTGTATAACCTGTAGACTACACTGCTCAGTTAGAGTAATATCTAGTCCACTCAGTGTATAACCTGTAGACTACACTGCTCAGTTAGAGTAATATCTAGTCCACTCAGTGTATAACCTGTAGGCTACACTGCTCAGTTAGAGTAATATCTAGTCCACTCAGTGTATAACCTGTAGACTACACTGCTCAGTTAGAGTAATATCTAGTCCACTCAGTGTATAACCTGTAGACTACACTGCTCAGTAAGAGTAATATCTAGTCCACTCAGTGTATAACCTGTAGACTACACTGCTCAGTAAGAGTAATATCTAGTCCATTCAGTGTATAACCTGTAGGCTACACTGCTCAGTTAGAGTAATATCTAGTCCACTCAGTGTATAACCTGTAGGCTACACTGCTCAGTTAGAGTAATATCTAGTCCACTCAGTGTATAACCTGTAGGCTACACTGCTCAGTTAGAGTAATATCTAGTCCACTCAGTGTATAACCTGTAGACTACACTGCTCAGTTAGAGTATTATCTAGTCCACTCAGTGTATAACCTGTAGGCTACACTGCTCAGTAAGAGTAATATCTAGTCCACTCAGTGTATAACCTGTAGACTACACTGCTCAGTTAGAGTAATATCTAGTCCACTCAGTGTATAACCTGTAGGCTACACTGCTCAGTTAGAGTAATATCTAGTCCTCTCAGTGTATAACCTGTAGGCTACACTGCTCAGTTAGAGTAACATCTAGTCCACTCAGTGTATAACCTGTAGACTACACTGCTCAGTTAGAGTAATATCTAGTCCACTCAGTATATAACCTATAGGCTACACTGCTCAGTTAGAGTAATATCTAGTCCACTCAGTGTGTAACCTATAGGCTACACTGCTCAGTTAGATTAATATCTAGTCCACTCAGTGTATAACCTGTAGGCTACACTGCTCAGTTAGAGTAATATCTAGTCCACTCAGGGTATAACCTGTAGACTACACTGCTCAGTTAGAGTAATATCTAGTCCACTCAGTGTATAACCTGTAGGCTACACTGCTCAGTTAGAGTCCGTCTGTTAAGGTGCCTCTTCATCAGCATCATAAAAGCTGATAGTATTTCAACCACATCAAATATGCATCCAAGTCAAACTGAATTCTGATCAGAAACATGTTGGGTCTTTTACAATGAAGATTGGCCACTAGATTATTACCAGTTTATATTTATTATTATTTATATTATCTAAAACTTCACCTACATTTTAATATTCTGTCATAAAGAACACATTCAAATTAATAACTAAAATAAATTAATGGTTTACTTATCTCAAAAGGTTAAATGAAAAAATGACTGTGATAAGTGCCTATTAAGTTCCAAATAAAGTAACGGTTGACAATAACAGGGTTTGATATTAAATCATGTATAAATCCCTTGTGACTGTCACACCCTGATCTGTTTCACCTGTCTTTGTGATTGTCTCCACCCCCCTCCAGGTGTCGCCCATCTTCCCCATTATCCCCTGTGTATTTATACCTGTGTTCTCTGTTTGTCTCCACCCCCTTCAGGTGTCGCCCATCTTCCCCATTATCCCCAGTGTATTTATACCTGTGTTCTCTGTTTGTCTCCACCCCCTCCAGGTGTCGCCCATCTTCCCCATTATCCCCAGTGTATTTATACCTGTGTTCTCTATTTGTCTGTTGCCAGTTGGTCAACCAGCGTTTTTCTCTCAGCTCCTGCTTCTCCCCAGTCTCTCTTTTCTCGCCCTCCTGGTTTTGACCCTTGCCTGTCCTGACTCTGAGCCCACCTGCCTGACCACTCTGCCTGACCCTGAGCCTACCGACCTGTACCTTTGCCCCACTTCTGGATTATTGACCTCTGCCTACCCTGAGCCTGCCTGCTGTCCAGTACCGTTGCCCAACCTCTGGTTTACTGACCCCTGCCTGCCTTGACTTGCCTATTGCCTGCCCCTGTTGGATTATTAAACCATTGTTAATTCGACGTTGTCTGCATCTGGGTCTGTTGTGTGCAACAGGAAGTGGCAATGGAATGCAAATTAAATTCCTAAAACATGTCTATCCTTTTTATCTGTGGGTAACAGAGTTGACATGTAATGCTGGAAACACTCAGTTTTCCACCACAAAACAACAAAATGCAGAAACTGAGCAGATTCAGCTCACGAGCTCAACTAGGACCTGCATGTTGGAGTTAGTACCTGCATGTTGGAGTTAGTACCTGCATGTTGGAGCTAGGACCTGCATGTTGGAGCTAGTACCTGCATGTTGGAACTAGGACCTGCATGTTGGAGTTAGTACCTGCATGTTGGAGCTAGGACCTGCATGTTGGAGTTAGTACCTGCATTCTGGAGCTAGTACCTGCATGTTGGAAATAGGACCTGCATGTTGGAGCTAGGACCTGCATGTTGGAGTTAGTACCTGCATGTTGGAACTAGTACCTGCATGTTGGAGTTAGTACCTGCATGTTGGAGTTAGTACCTGCATGTTGGAGTTAGTACCTGCATGTTGGAGTTAGTACCTGCATGTTGGAGTTAGTACCTGCATGTTGGAGTTAGTACCTGCATGTTGGAGTTAGTACCTGCATGTTGGAGTTAGTACCAGCATGTTGGAGTTAGTACCTGCATGTTGGAGCTAGGACCTGCATGTTGGAGTTAGTACCTGCATGTTGGAGTTAGTACCTGCATGTTGGAGTTAGTACCTGCATGTTGGAGTTAGTACCTGCATGTTGGAGTTAGTACCTGCATGTTGGAAATAGGACCTGCATGTTGGAGTTAGTACCTGCATGTTGGAGCTAGTACCTGCATGTTGGAGTTAGTACCAGCATGTTGGAGTTAGTACCTGCATGTTGGAGCTAGTACCTGCATGTTGGAGCTAGTACCTGCATGTTGGAGTTAGTACCTGCATGTTGGAGTTAGTACCTGCATGTTGGAGTTAGTACCTGCATGTTGGAGTTAGTACCTGCATGTTGGAAATAGGACCTGCATGTTGGAGTTAGTACCTGCATGTTGGAGCTAGTACCTGCATGTTGGAGTTAGTACCTGCATGTTGGAGTTAGTACCTGCATGTTGGAGTTAGTACCTGCATGTTGGAACTTGGACCTGCATGTTGGAGCTGGGACCTGCATGTTGGAGTTAGTACCTGTATGTTGGAGTTAGTACCTGCATGTTGGAGCTAGGACCTGCATGTTGGAGTTAGTACCTGCATGTTGGAGTTAGTACCTGCATGTTGGAGTTAGTACCTGCATGTTGGAGTTAGTACCTGCATGTTGAAACTAGGACCTGCATGTTGGAGTTAGTACCTGCATGTTGGAGCTAGTACCTGCATGTTGGAGCTAGTACCTGCATGTTGGAGTTAGTACCTGCATGTTGGAGTTAGTACCTGCATGTTGGAGTTAGTACCTGCATGTTGGAGTTAGTACCTGCATGTTGGAGTTAGGACCTGCATGTTGGAGTTAGGACCTGCATGTTGGAGTTAGTACCTGCATGTTGGAGCTGGGACCTGCATGTTGGAGTTAGGACCTGCATGTTGGAGTTAGTACCTGCATGTTGGAGTTAGTACCTGCATGTTGGAGTTAGTACCTGCATGTTGGAGTTAGTACCTGCATGTTGGAGTTAGTACCTGCATGTTGGAATTAGTACCTGCATGTTGGAGTTAGTACCTGCATGTTGGAGTTAGTACCTGCATGTTGGAGTTAGGACCTGGATGTTGGAGTTAGTACCTGCATGTTGGAGTTAGGACCTGGATGTTGGAGTTAGTACCTGCATGTTGGAGTTAGGACCTGGATGTTGGAGTTAGTACCTGCATGTTGGAGCTAGGACCTGGATGTTGGAGTTAGTACCTGCATGTTGGAGCTAGGACCTGGATGTTGGAGTTAGTACCTGGATGTTGGAGTTAGTACCTGGATGTTGGAGTTAGTACCTACATGTCTACAAAACTTTCAGTATTTTACAACTCTCCCCATTCACCTGTGTGAACTTCAATTTCATCGCATGCTAGCCTTTTACTGGCTGCTTCATGCTAGCCTTTTACTGGCTGCTTCATGCTAGCCTTTTACTGGCTTCTTCATGCTAGCCTTTTACTGGCTGCTTCATGCTAGCCTTTTACTGGCTGCTTCACGCTAGCCTTTTACTGGCTGCTTCATGCTAGCCTTTTACTGGCTTCTTCATGCTAGCCTTTTACTGGCTGCTTCATGCTAGCCTTTTACTGGCTGCTTCACGCTAGCCTTTTACTGGCTTCTTCATGCTAGCCTTTTACTGGCTGCTTCATGCTAGCCTTTTACTGGCTGCTTCACGCTAGCCTTTTACTGGCTGCTTCATGCTAGCCTTTTACTGGCTTCTTCATGCTAGCCTTTTACTGGCTGCTTCATGCTAGCCTTTTACTGGCTGCTTCACGCTAGCCTTTTACTGGCTGCTTCATGCTAGCCTTTTACTGGCTGCTTCACGCTAGCCTTTTACTGGCTGCTTCACGCTAGCCTTTTACTGGCTTCTTCATGCTAGCCTTTTACTGGCTGCTTCATGCTAGCCTTTTACTGGCTGCTTCACGCTAGCCTTTTACTGGCTGCTTCACGCTAGCCTTTTACTGGCTGCGGAGACCCTTTTCTGTTTGTATTGTGTTGTGCAGCAGGTTTTTATGTCTTTACATGCTCTGTTTTTGAGAGCTCTGACCCTTTACATAGCAGGCAATTCTCTTTTCCGGAACCTTCTTTAGTGCTTTAAATGTTCCCAAACACTGACGCTCTCTCACAGCTGCTCATCTGCTCATCTTCCACACCCCTGAGATGAGTATGACGTTTCTTTACATCTTCTGTAAGGGGAATGATGTCATCGTTGTTCCACTCAGCTGGTTTAAGAGTATTACGTGTTCCAGCTTGGTATAGAGTACAGTATATACATATGAGATGAGTAATGTAGGGTATGGTAACATTATAGCTGGTTTAACAGTATATACATATGAGATGAGTAATGTAGGGTAACATTATAGCTGGTTTAACAGTATATACATATGAGATGAGTAATGTATGGTAACATTATAGCTGGTTTAACAGTATATACATATGAGATGAGTAATGTAGGGTAACATTATAGCTGGTTTAACAGTATATACATATGAGATGAGTAATGTAGGGTATGGTAACATTATAGCTGGTTTAACAGTATATACATATGAGATGAGTAATGTAGGGTAACATTATAGCTGGTTTAACAGTATATACATATGATATGAGTAATGTAGGGTATGGTAACATTATAGCTGGTTTAACAGTATATACATATGAGATGAGTAATGTAGGGTATGGTAACATTATTGCTGGTTTAACAGTATATACATATGAGATGAGTAATGTAGGGTATGGTAACATTATAGCTGGTTTAACAGTATATACATATGAGATGAGTAATGTAGGGTATGGTAACATTATAGCTGGTTTAACAGTATATACATATGAGATGAGTAATGTATGGTAACATTATAGCTGGTTTAACAGTATATACATATGAGATGAGTAATGTAGGGTAACATTATAGCTGGTTTAACAGTATATACATATGAGATGAGTAATGTATGGTAACATTATAGCTGGTTTAACAGTATATACATATGAGATGAGTAATGTATGGTAACATTATAGCTGGTTTAACAGTATATACATATGAGATGAGTAATGTAGGGTAACATTATAGCTGGTTTAACAGTATATACATATGAGATGAGTAATGTAGGGTAACATTATAGCTGGTTTAACAGTATATACATATGAGATGAGTAATGTAGGGTAACATTATAGCTGGTTTAACAGTATATACATATGAGATGAGTAATGTAGGGTACCATTATAGCTGGTTTAACAGTATATACATATGAGATGAGTAATGTATGGTAACATTATAGCTGGTTTAACAGTATATACATATGAGATGAGTAATGTAGGGTAACATTATAGCTGGTTTAACAGTATATACATATGAGATGAGTAATGTAGGGTAACATTATAGCTGGTTTAACAGCATATACATATGAGATGAGTAATGTAGGGTATGTAAACATTATATTAAGTGGCATTGTTTAAAGTGGCTTGTGATACATTTTTTACATCAATTTTTCCATTTATTAAAGTGGCTAGAGATTTGTGATACATTTTTACATAATTTCCATCAATTCCCATTATTAAAGTGGCTGGAGTTGAGTCAGTATGTTGGCAGCGGCCACTAAATGTTAGAGGTGGCTGTTTAACAGTCTGATGGCCTTGAGATAGAAGCTGTTTTTCAGTCTCTCGGTCCCTGCTTTGATGCACCTGTACTGACCTCGCCTTCTGGATGATAGCGGGGTGAACAGGCAGTGGCTCGGGTGGTTGTTGTCCTTGATGATCTTTATGGCCTTCCTGTGACATCGGGTGGTGTAGGTGTCCTGGAGGGCAGGTAGTTTGCCCCCGGTGATGCGTTGTGCAGACCTCACTACCCTCTGGAGAGCCTTACGGTTGTAGGCGGAGCAGTTGCCGTACCAGGCGGTGATACAGCCCGACAGGATGCTCTTGATTGTGCATCTGTAAAAGTTTGTGAGTGCTTTTGGTGACAAGCCGAATTTCTTCAGCCTCCTGAGGTTGAAGAGGCTGAAGGATACCTGCCAATAATTATTAATGAATCAGAGTGCCTTTAAGTGACTCTGTTCATTCATTTCAGGGAAGGGACTTGTATACTGCCCTGACAAATGAGTCCTATGGGTATGTCGGAGTTTGATATGTTGCACCGTCTGGCCCCAGAAACTGCTGATGGAACCCAGTGTCTCTCTGTTCCAAGGTTGGTTTTATTTCTTTGGCCTATTAAATGTTTTATCCCTAAAATCACATCAAAGTATAAGATATCAATTGTGGTGTCTCTCTAATTTTATAAACACAAATTATCTATTGGAAACATCCGTTCCATTTTTGTCAAACAATTTTAGACTAATAGACTGATAGTCTTTCATTTTATTTGTTTATTGGGACCTCCATGATCTGTTACAAAGCAGCAGCTACTCTTCCTGGGGTCCAACAACTATAAAGTTGTATCCAGGTATATTAGACATCTCTTTACAGGACAATGGGACAGTGATGGTAACAGCAGCTACTCTTCCTGGGGTCCAACAACTATAAAGTTATATCCAGGTATATTAGAAATCTCTTTACAGGACAATGGGACAGTGATGGTAACAGCAGCTACTCTTCCTGGGGTCCAACAACTATAAAGTTATATCCAGGTACATTAGACATCTCTTTACAGGACAATAGAACAGTGGTGGTAACAGCAGCTACTCTTCCTGGGGTCCAACAACTATAAAGTTATATCCAGGTATATTAGAAATCTCTTTACAGGACAATAGAACAGTGGTGGTAACAGCAGCTACTCTTCCTGGGGTCCAACAACTATAAAGTTGTATCCAGGTATATTAGACATCTCTTTACAGGACAATAGAACAGTGGTGGTAACAGCAGCTACTCTTCCTGGAGTCCAACAACTATAAAGTTATATCCAGGTATATTAGAAATCTCTTTACAGGACAATGGGACAGTGGTGGTAACAGCAGCTACTCTTCCTGGAGTCCAACAACTATAAAGTTATATCCAGGTATATTAGAAATCTCTTTACAGGACAATGGGACAGTGGTGGTAACAGCAGCTACTCTTCCTGGGGTCCAACAACTATAAAGTTATATCCAGGTACATTAGACATCTCTTTACAGGATAATGGGACAGTGGTGGTAACAGCAGCTACTCTTCCTGGGGTCCAACAACTATAAAGTTGTATCCAGTTATGTTGTAGGAACAACACTGGACACCATTAGGGATTGGGGCAGGAACGTCAGTGTTATGTTGTAGGAACAACACTGGACACCATTAGGGATTGGGGCAGGAATGTCAGTGTTATGTTGTAGGAACAACACTGGACACCATTAGGGATTGGGGCAGGAACGTCAGTGTTATGTTGTAGGAACAACACTGGACACCATTAGGGATTGGGGCAGGAATGTCAGTGTTATGTTGTAGGAACAACACTGGACACCATTAGGGATTGGGGCAGGAATGTCAGTGTTATGTTGTAGGAACAACACTGGACACCATTAGGGATTGGGGCAGGAATGTCAGTGTTGTTATGTTGTAGGAACAACACTGGACACCATTAGGGATTGGGGTAGGAATGTCAGTGTTATGTTGTAGGAACAACACTGGACACCATTAGGGATTGGGGCAGGAATGTCAGTGTTATGTTGTAGGAACAACACTGGACACCATTAGGGATTGGGGCAGGAATGTCAGTGTTATGTTGTAGGAACAACACTGGACACCATTAGGGATTGGGGCAGGAACGTCAGTGTTATGTTGTAGGAACAACACTGGACACCATTAGGGATTGGGGCAGGAATGTCAGTGTTATGTTGTAGGAACAACACTGGACACCATTAGGGATTGGGGCAGGAATGTCAGTGTTATGTTGTAGGAACATCACTGGACACCATTAGGGATTGGGGCAGGAATGTCAGTGTTATGTTGTAGGAACAACACTGGACACCATTAGGGATTGGGGCAGGAATGTCAGTGTTGTTATGTTGTAGGAACAACACTGGACACCATTAGGGATTGGGGCAGGAATGTCAGTGTTATGTTGTAGGAACAACACTGGACACCATTAGGGATTGGGGCAGGAATGTCAGTGTTATGTTGTAGGAACAACACTGGACACCATTAGGGATTGGGGCAGGAATGTCAGTGTTGTTATGTTGTAGGAACAACACTGGACACCTTTAGGGATTGGGGCAGGAATGTTACTGTTATGTTGTAGGAACAACACTGGACACCATTAGGGATTGGGGCAGGAATGTTACTGTTATGTTGTAGGAACAACACTGGACACCATTAGGGATTGGGGCAGGAATGTCAGTGTTGTTATGTTGTAGGAACAACACTGGACACCATTAGGGATTGGGGCAGGAATGTCAGTGTTGTGTTATAGGAACAACACTGGACACCATTAGGGATTGGGGCAGGAATGTCAGTGTTGTTATGTTATAGGAACAACACTGGACACCATTAGGGATTGGGGCAGGAATGTCAGTGTTGTTATGTTGTAGGAACAACACTGGACACCATTAGGGATTGGGGCAGGAATGTCAGTGTTATGTTGTAGGAACAACACTGGACACCATTAGGGATTGGGGCAGGAATGTCAGTGTTATGTTGTAGGAACAACACTGGACACCATTAGGAATTGGGGCAGGAATGTCAGTGTTATGTTGTAGGAACAACACTGGACACCATTAGGGATTGGGGCAGGAACGTCAGTGTTATGTTGTAGGAACAACACTGGACACCATTAGGGATTGGGGCAGGAACGTCAGTGTTATGTTGTAGGAACAACACTGGACACCATTAGGGATTGGGGCAGGAACGTCAGTGTTATGTTGTAGGAACAACACTGGACACCATTAGGGATTGGGGCAGGAATGTCAGTGTTATGTTGTAGGAACAACACTGGACACCATTAGGGATTGGGGCAGGAATGTCAGTGTTATGGTGTAGGAACAACACTGGACACCATTAGGGATTGGGGCAGGAATGTCAGTGTTATGTTTTAGGAACAACACTGGACACCATTAGGGATTGGGGCAGGAATGTCAGTGTTATGGTGTAGGAACAACACTGGACACCATTAGGGATTGGGGCAGGAATGTCAGTGTTATGTTTTAGGAACAACACTGGACACCATTAGGGATTGGGGCAGGAATGTCAGTGTTATGTTGTAGGAACAACACTGGACACCATTAGGGATTGGGGCAGGAATGTCATTGTTATGTTGTAGGAACAACACTGGACACCATTAGGGATTGGGGCAGGAATGTCAGTGTTATGTTGTAGGAACAACACTGGACACCATTAGGGATTGGGGCAGGAATGTCAGTGTTATGTTGTAGGAACAACAATGGACACCATTAGGGATTGGGGCAGGAATGTCAGTGTTATGTTGTAGGAACAACACTGGACACCATTAGGGATTGGGGCAGGAATGTCAGTGTTGTAGGAACAACACTGGACACCATTAGGGATTGGGGCAGGAATGTCAGTGTTGTTATGTTGTAGGAACAACACTGGACACCATTAGGGATTGGGGCAGGAATGTCAGTGTTATGTTGTAGGAACAACACTGGACACCATTAGGGATTGGGGCAGGGATGTCAGTGTTATGTTGTAGGAACAACACTGGACACCATTAGGGATTGGGGCAGGAACGTCAGTGTTATGTTGTAGGAACAACACTGGACACCATTAGGGATTGGGGCAGGAACGTCAGTGTTATGTTGTAGGAACAACACTGGACACCATTAGGGATTGGGGCAGGAACGTCAGTGTTATGTTGTAGGAACAACACTGGACACCATTAGGGATTGGGGCAGGAATGTCAGTGTTATGTTGTAGGAACAACACTGGACACCATTAGGGATTGGGGCAGGAATGTCAGTGTTATGGTGTAGGAACAACACTGGACACCATTAGGGATTGGGGCAGGAATGTCAGTGTTATGTTTTAGGAACAACACTGGACACCATTAGGGATTGGGGCAGGAATGTCAGTGTTGTGTTGTAGGAACAACACTCGACACCATTAGGGATTGGGGCAGGAATGTCAGTGTTATGTTGTAGGAACAACACTGGACACCATTAGGGATTGGGGCAGGAATGTCAGTGTTATGTTGTAGGAACAACACTGGACACCATTAGGGATTGGGGCAGGAATGTCAGTGTTATGGTGTAGGAACAACACTGGACACCATTAGGGATTGGGGCAGGAATGTCAGTGTTATGTTGTAGGAACAACACTGGACACCATTAGGGATTGGGGCAGGAATGTCAGTGTTATGTTGTAGGAACAACACTGGACACCATTAGGGATTGGGGCAGGAATGTCAGTGTTATGTTGTAGGAACAACACTGGACACCATTAGGGATTGGGGCAGGAATGTCAGTGTTATGTTGTAGGAACAACACTGGACACCATTAGGGATTGGGGCAGGAATGTCAGTGTTGTGTTGTAGGAACAACACTGGACACCATTAGGGATTGGGCCAGGAATGTCAGTGTTATGTTGTAGGAACAACACTGGACACCATTAGGGATTGGGGCAGGAACGTCAGTGTTATGTTGTAGGAACAACACTGGACACCATTAGGGATTGGGGCAGGAATGTCAGTGTTATGTTGTAGGAACAACACTGGACACCATTAGGGATTGGGGCAGGAATGTCAGTGTTATGGTGTAGGAACAACACTGGACACCATTAGGGATTGGGGCAGGAATGTCAGTGTTATGTTTTAGGAACAACACTGGACACCATTAGGGATTGGGGCAGGAATGTCAGTGTTATGGTGTAGGAACAACACTGGACACCATTAGGGATTGGGGCAGGAATGTCAGTGTTATGTTTTAGGAACAACACTGGACACCATTAGGGATTGGGGCAGGAATGTCAGTGTTGTTATGTTGTAGGAACAACACTGGACACCATTAGGGATTGGGGCAGGAATGTCAGTGTTATGTTGTAGGAACAACACTGGACACCATTAGGGATTGGGGCAGGAATGTCAGTGTTATGTTGTAGGAACAACACTGGACACCATTAGGGATTGGGGCAGGAACGTCAGTGTTATGTTGTAGGAACAACACTGGACACCATTAGGGATTGGGGCAGGAACGTCAGTGTTATGTTGTAGGAACAACACTGGACACCATTAGGGATTGGGGCAGGAACGTCAGTGTTATGTTGTAGGAACAACACTGGACACCATTAGGGATTGGGGCAGGAACGTCAGTGTTATGTTGTAGGAACAACACTGGACACCATTAGGGATTGGGGCAGGAATGTCAGTGTTATGGTGTAGGAACAACACTGGACACCATTAGGGATTGGGGCAGGAATGTCAGTGTTATGTTTTAGGAACAACACTGGACACCATTAGGGATTGGGGCAGGAATGTCAGTGTTGTGTTGTAGGAACAACACTGGACACCATTAGGGATTGGGCCAGGAATGTCAGTGTTATGTTGTAGGAACAACACTGGACACCATTAGGGATTGGGGCAGGCATGTCAGTGTTATGGTGTAGGAACAACACTGGACACCATTAGGAATTGGGGCAGGAATGTCAGTGTCACCCTTGAGAGGTAAAAACCTGATCTGTGCTGGGAAGAGGAATGTGTTGCAATGCTCCAGCAACATATAATTACAATGTATGTAATTGATTTCAAATGACTAAACAAAGTTGTTATTTTTCTGCATGCATTATTGTCTGCCTTCTCTAATCCATGTTTTATTTTCAGGGCACAGCAGGAAAGTGGAGATGAAACAGCTGTTTTTCAGCTTGTGCAGATGGAGAGGTACTTCCTCAGTTTTTAACAGTGTAATTGTTAGATCAATGAATATAATTGATCTCCCTGGTCAAAGCATTTAGAACCTTTCTGATGACAGAAAACTGAAGACGATGGAGAGGAAGAACAGCATCCTCCATCGATGGTCACCCACCAGCAGTCTCTTCCAGACTGTACTCCACAGACTGCAGAGGAACAGATTGATGGTCCCCCACCAGCAGTCTCTTCCAGACTGCACTCCACAGACTGCAGAGGAACAGATTGATGGTCCCCCACCAGCAGTCTCTTCCAGACTGCACTCCACAGACTGCAGAGGAACAGATTGATGGTCCCCCACCAGCGGTCTCTTCCAGACTGCACTCCACAGACTGCAGAGGAACAGATTGATGGTCCCCCACCAGCAGTCTCTTTCAGACTGTACTCCACAGACTGCAGAGGAACAGATTGATGGTCCCCCACCAGCAGTCTCTTCCAGACTGCACTCCACAGACTGCAGAGTAACAGATTGATGGTCCCCCACCAGCAGTCTCTTCCAGACTGTACTCCACAGACTGCAGAGGAACAGATTGATGGTCCCCCACCAGCAGTCTCTTCCAGACTGCACTCCACAGACTGCAGAGGAACAGATTGATGGTCCCCCACCAGCAGTCTCTTTCAGACTGTACTCCACAGACTGCAGAGGAACAGATTGATGGTCCCCCACCAGCAGTCTCTTTCAGACTGTACTCCACAGACTGCAGAGGAACAGATTGATGGTCCCCCACCAGCAGTCTCTTCCAGACTGCACTCCACAGACTGCAGAGTAACAGATTGAGGACCAATCTGGAGGGAACCTTCAGTCTGCTGTTAGAACGGAGGTTCTTCTGTGGTCTGATGACTAAATATACAGGTTATATATATATTCAACAATAGGAACAAGTCAACTCATATCAGTTCTATGATCATTCTGGGAGGACAAACACAATAATAATGTTTATTTGTATCTGTTTCTGAACTTGGTTTCTGTTGCTAATGATCTGTTGTTGGATGGTTTCAGAGTAATTGATCTGTTGTTGGATGGTATCAGAGTAATTGATCTGTTGTTGGATGGTTTCAGAGTAATTGATCTGTTGTTGGATGGTATCAGAGTAATTGATCTGTTGTTGGATGGTATCAGAGTAATTGATCTGTTGTTGGATGGTATCAGAGTAATTGATCTGTTGTTGGATGGTATCAGAGTAATTGATCTGTTGTTGGATGGTATCAGAGTAATTGATCTGTTGTTGGATGGTATCAGAGTAATTGATCTGTTGTTGGATGGTATCAGAGTAATTGATCTGTTGTTGGATGGTTTCAGAGTAATTGATCTGTTGTTGGATGGTATCAGAGTAATTGATCTGTTGTTGGATGGTATCAGAGTAATTGATCTGTTGTTGGATGGTTTCAGAGTAATTGATCTGTTGTTGGATGGTTTCAGAGTAATTGATCTGTTGTTGGATGGTATCAGAGTAATTGCATTGCAGCTTCTGTCATTTTTCTATGTTTTTTAGTTTAGATTGGATTTCCTTTAACATATGTTCCGTCTGTTTTATCTGTTATCAATAGATGGTCAAGGTATTGATTATCTGTTATCAATAGATGGTCAAGGTATTGATTATCTGTTATCAATAGATGGTCAAGGTATTGATTATCTGTTATCAATAGATGGTCAAGGTATTGATTATCTGTTATCAATAGATGGTCAAGGTATTGATTATCTGTTATCAATAGATGGTCAAGGTATTGATTATCTGTTATCAATAGATGGTCAAGGTATTGATTATCTGTTATCAATAGATGGTCAAGGTATTGATTATCTGTTATCAATAGATGGTCAAGGTATTGATTATCTGTTATCAATAGATGGTCAAGGTATTGATTATCTGTTATCAATAGATGGTCAAGGTATTGATTATCTGTTATCAATAGATGGTCAAGGTATTGATTATCTGTTATCAATAGATGGTCAAGGTATTGATTATCTGTTATCAATAGATGGTCAAGGTATTGATTATCTGTTATCAATAGATGGTCAAGGTATTGCCAACTGCCTGTCCAAAAGGCCACGGTCGGTAGTAGCATTAAAAACATGTGAAGGACAACAACATGAGGAGACAAGGTTTGTCCTCACAACTCCTACAGGCCCTGGTGTATGAGGATGCAGTGCAGGTGGACAGCACTGCTTGGTCCTGGACAGCAGGAGGAGCAGATGATGATGGGAGTTTCACCTGAAGCAAAGGCTCTTGGTGCTCTTTGTGAAGAGAAGCGGTACATTGAGGATGATGTCTTCACTGCCAAAATGTTCTACTCGCATGAGCAGGAACTGATTGTGGAGGCCTTACAACATTACACAGAGCAAGATCGATTTTGTCTTGGGGAAAGAGCTGTCCTTGCTGGTAAGCTTGACGAGCTCCAGCAGGCACAATGTGAATAGTTCAGAAGGACAATGTGAATCGTTCAGAAGGACAATGTGAATCGTTCAGAAGGACAATGTGAATCGTTCAGAAGGGCAATGTGAATCGTTCAGAAGGGCAATGTGAATCGTTCAGAAGGACAATGTGAATCGTTCAGAAGGACAATGTGAATCGTTCAGAAGGACAATGTGAATCGTTCAGAAGGACAATGTGAATCATTCAGAAGGGCTTTTATTGAGGGCAGAAACTATGAAGAGGAGGAGGATGATGACTATTATGATGTCGACGACAACAACGATGGTGATATTGATGGAGGAATAGATTAATGAGGCTGAGGGTGATGACTACAACAACGATGGTGATATTGATGGAGTAACAGAGTAATGAGGCTGATGGTGATGACTACAACAACGATGGTGATATTGATGGAGTAACAGAGTAATGAGGCTGAGGGTGATGACTACAACAACGATGGTGATATTGATGGAGGAATAGATTAATGAGGCTGAGGGTGATGACTACAACAACGATGGTGATATTGATGGAGTAACAGAGTAATGAGGCTGAGGGTGATGACTACAACAATGATGGTGATATTGATGGAGGAATAGATGAATGAGGCTGAGGATGATGACTACAACAACGATGGTGATATTGATGGAGGAATAGATGAATGAGGCTGAGGATGATGACTACAACAACGATGGTGATATTGATGGAGGAATAGATGAATGAGGCTGAGGATGATGACTACAACAACGATGGTGATATTGATGGAGGAATAGATTAATGAGGCTGAGGGTGATGACTACAACAACGATGGTGATATTGATGGAGGAATAGATGAATGAGGCTGAGGGTGATGACTACAACAACGATGGTGTTATTGATGGAGGAATAGAGTAATGAGGCTGAGGGTGATGACTACAACAACGATGGTGATATTGATGGAGGAATAGATGAATGAGGCTGAGGATGATGACTACAACAACGATGGTGATATTGATGGAGGAATAGATGAATGAGGCTGAGGGTGATGACTACAACAACGATGGTGATATTGATGGAGGAATAGATTAATGAGGCTGATGGTGATGACTACAACAACGATGGTGATATTGATGGAGTAACAGATTAATGAGTCTGAGGGTGATGACTACAACAACGATGGTGATATTGATGGAGGAATAGATTAATGAGGTTGAGGGTGATGACTACAACAACGATGGTGATATTGATGGAGGAATAGATGAATGAGGCTGAGGATGATGACTACAACAACGATGGTGATATTGATGGAGGAATAGATGAATGAGGCTGAGGGTGATGACTACAACAACGATGGTGATATTGATGGAGGAATAGATTAATGAGTCTGAGGGTGATGACTACAACAACGATGGTGATATTGATGGAGGAATAGATTAATGAGGCTGAGGGTGATGACTACAACAACGATGGTGATATTGATGAGGAATAGATGAATGAGGCTGAGGGTGATGACTACAACAACGATGGTGATATTGATGGAGGAATAGATTAATGAGGCTGAGGGTGATGACTACAACAACGATGGTGATATTGATGAGGAATAGATGAATGAGGCTGAGGGTGATGACTACAACAACGATGGTGATATTGATGAGGAATAGATTAATGAGTCTGAGGGTGATGACTACAACAACGATGGTGATATTGATGGAGGAATAGATTAATGAGGCTGAGGGTGATGACTACAACAACGATGGTGATATTGATGGAGGAATAGATGAATGAGGCTGAGGGTGATGACTACAACAACGATGGTGATATTGATGGAGGAATAGATTAATGAGGCTGAGGGTGATGACTACAACAATGATGGTGTTATTGATGAGGAATAGATGAATGAGTCTGAGGGTGATGACTACAACAACGATGGTGATATTGATGGAGGAATAGATGAATGAGGCTGAGGGTGATGACTATAACAACGATGGTGTTATTGATGAGGAATAGATGAATAATTCAATTTCACATATTTAATTGTTTTGTATTTCATTTCATATTAGTTTCATGTTTCAACCAGTCGCAGGTTAACGTCAACCTGACAGAGGAAACGTAACATCAATAACCAAACTGTTTTCACAATTAACATGCTTTTCTTGTTTCAAGTATGTTTTATTATGAAAAGTACAATATATCCTTGTATACTTGTACAACTATGGAGCGTATGTCCATATACAATTGTACAATTTGTTATTCAACATAAAAGACGTACAACAAATGATCACATTGGTATTTTAAAAGTGTTATTGTAAGAGTTTAAATGTTTAAACAGAGGCTCCATCTAAAACAGTATACAACAAGTGCAGTATGTTCTGAGAATGTTACTTTAACGTCAACTCATAACGTCACACTATAACTTCATGGGAGTCTTGTGGAAAGACTGCATGTTGTTTTGGGTGGATTGAGTGACGTCTTCATCAACATTTGCAGAATATTCCTGTAATATTTTCACCTCTTGTCAGACGCTAACAGCCTAGTCGGCTGCAGACATTCATAAGGAGTTCAAGTAGTTTATTTGCCATTTGCAGGTATTAAAAGTAATACATACATTGTAATTCCTTGTTGGAGCTCTCTCACATATAGGACAGTACATACCAGAGGAGGCTGCTGAGGGGAGGACGGCTCATAATAATGTCTGGAACAGAGTGAATGAAATGGAACACATGGAAACCACGTGTTTGATACCATTCCACTTATTCCCCTCTAGCCATTACAAGCCTGTCCTCACCAATTAAGGTCCCACCAACCTCCTGTGGTACAAACACAAACAGTAAAATATATCATAAAAAATGCAAAGTGGTAAAAGATCAGAAAAGGAACCAAAAGGTTCAGTCATGTTCTAATAGTCTGATGAAAACAGTTTAGGTTGATGATTTAACAGGCAGATAGAACTGGGATAGAAGCTGTTCTAGAACCTGTGGTCCAGAAACTGATTTAACAGGCAGATAGAACTGGGATAGAAGCTGTTCTAGAACCTGTGGTCCAGAAACTGATTTAACAGGCAGATAGAACTGGGATAGAAGCTGTTCTAGAACCTGTGGTCCAGAAACTGATTTAACAGGCAGATAGAACTGGGATAGAAGCTGTTCTAGAACCTGTGATCCAGAAACTGATTTAACAGGCAGATAGAACTGGGATAGAAGCTGTTCTAGAACCTGTGGTCGAGAAACTGATTTAACAGGCAGATAGAACTGGGATAGAAGCTGTTCTAGAACCTGTGATCCAGAAACTGATTTAACAGGCAGATAGAACTGGGATAGACGCTGTTCTAGAACTTGTGATCCAGAAACTGATTTAACAGGCAGATAGAACTGGGATAGAAGCTGTTCTAGAACCGGTGGTCCAGAAACTGATTTAACAGGCAGATAGAACTGGGATAGAAGCTGTTCTAGAACCTGTGATCCAGAAACTGATTTAACAGGCAGATAGAACTGGGATAGAAGCTGTTCTAGAACCTGTGATACATCAACTTATTTAACAGACAGATATAACTGGGATAGAAGTTGTTCTAGAACCTGTGATCCAGAAACGAATTTAACAGGCAGATAGAACTGGGATAGAAGCTGTTCTAGAACCTGTGATACAGAAACTGATTTAACAGGCAGATAGAACTGGGATAGAAGCTGTTCTAGAACCTGTGGTCCAGAAACTGATTTAACAGGCAGATAGAACTGGGATAGAAGCTGTTCTAGAACCTGTGATCCAGAAACTGATTTAACAGGCAGATAGAACATGTGATCCAGAAACTGATTTAACAGGCAGATAGAACTGGGACAGAAGCTGTTCTAGAACCTGTGATACAGCAACTTATTTAACAGGCAGATATAACTGGGATAGAAGTTGTTCTAGAACCTGTGATCCAGAAACTGATTTAACAGGCTGATAGAACTGGGATAGAATCTGTTCTAGAACCTGTGATACAGAAACTGATTTAACAGGCAGATAGATCTGGGATAGAAGCTGTTCTAGAACCTGTGGTCCAGAAACTGATTTAACAGGCAGATAGAACTGGGATAGAAGCTGTTCTAGAACCTGTGATCCAGAAACTGATTTAACAGGCAGATAGAACTGGGATAGAAGCTGTTCTAGAACCTGTGGTCGAGAAACTGATTTAACAGGCAGATAGAACTGGGATAGAAGCTGTTCTAGAACCTGTGATCCAGAAACTGATTTAACAGGCAGATAGAACTGGGATTGAAGCATTTCTAGAACCTGTGATCCGGAAACTGATTTAACAGGCAGATAGAACTGGGATAGAAGCTGTTCTAGAACCTGTGGTCCAGAAACTGATTTAACAGGCAGATAGAACTGGGATAGAAGCTGTTCTTGAACCTGTGGTCCAGAAACTGATTTAACAGGCAGATAGAACTGGGATAGAAGCTGTTCTAGAACCTGTGAGAGACTGGTGTTCTGCATGTCAGCTCCGCCTTCAATGCCTTCAGTGGAGTTTTTCAGGTTTTGAAATGATATCTGTGTTTGTGGGACCACTTGGTGCTGAATGAGGTGTCTGTCAGTTCCCATTTCTATCAGCAATGTCCAATGTGTGAGTGTGTTTTTGTCCAGTGTGTGTGTCAAGTGTGTCCAGTGTGTGTGTGTCCAATGTGTGTGTCCAGTGTGTGTGTGTGTCCATTGTGTGTCAAGTGAGTGTGTGTGTGTGTCCAGCGTGTGTCCAGTGTGTGTGTGTGTGTGTGTCTGTGTGTGTGTGTGTGTGTGTGTGTGTGTGTGTGTGTGTGTGTGTGTGTGTGTGTGTGTGTGTGTGTGTGTGTGTGTGTGTGTGTGTGTGTGTGTGTGTGTGTGTGTGTGTGTGTGGGTGTGTGTGTGTCAGGTTATTATTTACAGGGACACTGAGGAGTCTTCATCATAAACCCTAAACCCTGGATAGAGGGGCTCAGTGAATGTGGAGGTGAATGTGATCAGGTGGGTCAGTGTGTCAGAGGAGACTCTGTAGAAGGACAGAGTGCCGGCTGGCCAGTCCAGATACACTCCTACTCTGTGGGAGCTGGAGGAGGGGACGTCTATGGTAGTGAGATTATAATTGTGACAGGCAATGTAACTGTTGTCAGAGCAGAACAGACTCCAGGACTTGTCATTCCATCCAAGCCAACAGTCATAAACCCCTCCTCTCCTGCTGATTCCTTTATATGTCACTCCTATACCAGCCTCTCTCCCACTCCACTCTACCTCCCAGTAACAGCGCCCAGTCCGACCCTCGCTACACAGCACCTGTCTACAGACCTCAAATCTCTCTGGGTGATCAGGATACGGCTGCTCCTCTGTCCTCCATGTCACCTTTCTGTTCTCCTCAGACAGAGAGAGGAGTCTGTTTACTGTGTTTGGGTCCAGTGTGAGATCACAGACATCTGATGGATGAAACCAGACACAATATTAGAAATCATCATCATTCACATTAGAATGTTAACTCACTTTTCACTAATTCATTTAATGTAGATGTTTCTAGGTATCAAAAGGAGAAGTTAAGGTAACTTGAGACTTGTTGAATGATCAAATGTTATACTGTATGGTAATATAAAACACACTTATTCCCATTAATTACACACACACACACACACACACACACACACACACACACACACACACACACACACACACACACACACACACACACACACACACACACACACACACACACACACACACACACACACACACACATGCACAGACACACACATTGTCAAAGCAACTCTTGGTAAACTTTGGTGTCCCTGATATCTGCTTCTGTAGAACTACAGCTGATATTTATTATGACCAAGTAAGTAATGATGGTGGTCTTTGACTTTGACTTAACTTGAATTAAGACTTATTCTTAGTCATATTCTTCACAGCAGTCAACACTCACATTTTCTAAGCCCAGGTTTCATTGTGTTCTCTCCACCATGTTCCACACTGTAGCGGGTAGCAGAAGGACAGAAAGTAATTGAGTGAAACACATGGACACACACACACACACACCTTTCCCCAAGTGTTGGTAAGAATCTGTGTAATAAGTCAAACATGTCTGATATGAACATTGACATAAACCCTCTACATACTTGAGTTTCTCCAGTCTGCAGTGTGGATCCTCCAGTCCAGCAGAGAGCAGTCTGACTCCTGAGTCTCCTGGGTGATTGTAGCTCAGGTCCAGCTCTCTCAGGTGTGAGGGGTTTGACCTCAGAGCTGAGACCAGAGATGCACAGCCTTCCTCTGTGACTAGACAGCCTGTCAGCCTGCAAAGAGTCAAATCATATTCAAATTACACTGCCAATCTTTGGTAGTGAAAATAGTGGCAGTATATTTTTTTATAAATGGTGAGTTACTTTTGGGAAAAACATAATCCAAAACAAACAGCAAATTCATTCAACAAGTTTGTAGAACGACACGCTTGATATAATCACTGCAGGCATGGAATATGGGACCAAATACTATATTACTACTTTAGTACAATATAAGTGAATGCAGTTGAAGTCGGAAGTTTACATACACTTAGTTTTGAGTCATTAAAATTAATTTTTCAAAACCTCCACAAATTTCTTGTTAACAAACTGTCCTTTAAACAGATTGGAATAATTATGTCATTGCTATAGAAGCTTGTGATAGGCTAATTGACATAATTTGAGTCAATTGGAGGTGTACCTGTGGATGTATTTCAAGGCCGACCTTCAAACTCAGTGCCTCTTTGCTTGACATCATGGGAAAATCAAAAGAAATCAGCCAAGACCCCCCAAAAAAATTGTAGACCTCCACAAGTCTCGTTCATCCTTGGGAGCAATTTCCAAATGCCTGAAGGTACCACCTTCATCTGTACAAACAATAGTATTCAAGTATAAACACCATGGAACCACGCAGCCATCATACCGCTCAGGAAGGAGACACGTCCTGTCTCCTAGAGATGAATATACTTTGGTGCAAATCAATCCTGGAACAACAGCAAAAGACCGTGTGACGATGCTGGAGGAAACAGGTACAAAAGTATCTATATCCACAGCAAAACGAGTCCGTTATCGACATAACCCGAAAGGCCGCTCAGCAGGGAAGAAGCCACTGCTCCAAAACCGCCATATAAAAGCCAACTGCACATGGGGACAAGATCATACTTTTTGGAACACCATCCCAACCGTGTAGCACGGGGGTGGCAGCATCATGTTGTGGGGGTGATTTGCTGCAGGAGGGACTGGTGCACTTCACAAAATAGATGGCATCATGAGGAAGGACAATTATGTGGATATATTGACGCAACATCTCAAGACGTCAGTCAGGAAGTTAAAGCTTGGTCGCAAATGGGTCTGCCAAATGGACAATGACCCCAATCATACTCCCAAAGTTGTGGCAAAATAGCTGAAGGACAACAAGGTCAAGGTATTGGAGTGGCCATCACAAAACCCTGACCTCAATCCTATATACAATTTGTGGGCAGAACTGAAAAAGCGTTTGCGAGCATGGAGGACTACAAACCTGACTCAGTTACACCAGCTCTGTCAGGCGGAATGGGCCAAACTTCACCCAACTTCTTGTGGGAGGCTTGTGGAAGGCTACCCGAAGCGTTTGACCCAAGTTAAACAATTTAAAGGCAATGCTACCAAATAATAATTGAGTGTTGGTAAACTTCTGACCCACTGGGAATGTGATGAAAGAAATAAAAGCTGAAATAAATAATTCTCTCTTCTATTATTCTGACATTTCACATTCTTAAAATAAAGTGGAGATCCAAACTGACCTAAGACTGGGAATTTTATTGGGGTTATGTCATGTGTGTGCGTACTGGTAGCGAAGTCAGGTGCAGGAGAGCAAAGATTTGTGAACAGGCACACACTATATTGAGGCAAAAGTGCAAAACGCGCAAAACAGTCACAAGAATAATGTTTAACAATAAACATCTTTGTGAAATACCAGTCTGGCGCGTCAACAATAAACACGTAACAAAAACAATCTTTCACAAAGACATGATGGGGAACAGAGGAATAAATACATGTAGATTGATTGGGGAATGAAAACCAGGTGTGCAGGGAACAAGACAAAACAAATGGATACATGAAAATGGAGCGGCAATGGCAGGAAAGCCGGTGACGTCGATCGCTGAACGCCGCCCGAACAAGGAGATGAGCCGACTTCGGCAGTATTCCCCCCCCCCGACGCACGGCTCCAGCGGTGCGTCGACACCAGTCTCGGGGACGACCCCGGAGGGCGAGGCGCAGGGCAATCCGGCCGGCGATGGTGGAACTCATGCAGCAGTTCAGGGTCCAATACATCAGCCACCGGAACCCAGCACCTCTCCTCCGGACCGTTCCCCTCCCACTCCACGAGGTACTGAAGGCCCTTCGCCCGACGCCTCGAATCCAGGATGGAACGGACGGAGTAGGCCGGGGCCCCCTCGATGTCCAGAGGGAGTGGAGGACCCTCCCACACCTCAGACTCCTGGAGCGGACCAGCCACCACCGGCCTGAGGAGAGACACATGGAACGAGGGGTTAATTTGGTAATCGGGGGGAAGTTGTAACCTGTATCTCACCTCGTTCACTCTCCTCAGGACTTTGAATGGCCCCACAAACCGCAGGCCCAGCTTCTGGCAGGGCAGGCGGAGGGGCAGGTTTTGGGTGGAGAGCCAGACCCTGTCCCCCGGTGCGAACTCCAGGGCCTCACTGCGGTGACCGTCCGCGCTGGTCTTTTGGCGCAGAACGGCCTGCTGGAGGTGACCATGGGCGGATTCCCAGGTCTCCTCCGCGCATCTGAACTAATCGTCCAATGCAGGAGCCTCAGTCTGACTCTGATGCCACGGTGCCAGAACCGGCTGGTACACACTGAAAGGCGGAGAGGTTAGTGGAGGGGTGGTGAAACGAGGTCTGCGCCATCTCTGCCCAGGGCACGAACGCCGCCCACTCCCCCGGCCAGTCCTGGCAATAGGACCGCAGAAACCTGCCCACATCCTGGTTCACTCTTTCCACCTGCCCATTACTCTCGGGGTGTAAACCCGAGGTGAGGCTGATCGAGACCCCCAAACGTTCCATGAACGCCCTCCAGACTCTCGAAGTGAACTGGGGACCTCGATCAGACACTATATCCTCAGGCACCCCGTAATGCCGGAAGACGTGTGTAAACAGGGCCTCCGTAGTTTGTAGGGTCGTAGGGAGACCGGGCAGAGGGAAGAGACGACAGGACTTAGAGAAACGATCCACAACGACCAGGATCGTGGTGTTTCCCTGTGAAGAAGGAAGATCCGTTAGAAAATCCACCGACAGGTGTGACCAAGGCCGTTGTGGAACGGGTAAGAGATGTAGCTTACCTCTGGGCGGGTGTCTAGGAGCCTTACACTGGGCGCACAGCGAGCAGGGGGAAACATATACCCTCACCTCCCGAGCCAAGGTGGGCCACCAGTACTTCCCAGTCAGACAGCGCACCGTCTGACCGATCCCCGGATGACCAGAGGAGGGTGATGTGTGGGCCCAATAGATCAACTGGTCACGGACAGCAGACGGAACGTACTGATGCCCGACGGGACACTGGAGTGGAGCAGGCTCTGTACGCAACGCCTGCTCCATGTCCGCATCCAGCTCCCACACGACCGGCGCTACCAGGCAGGAGGCCGATGACCAGAGGAGGGTGATGTGTGGGCCCAATAGATCAACTGGTCACGGACAGCAGACGGAACGTACTGATGCCCGACGGGACACTGGAGTGGAGCAGGCTCTGTACGCAACGCCTGCTCCATGTCCGCATCCAGCTCCCACACGACCGGCGCTACCAGGCAGGAGGCCAGGAGAATGGGAGTCTGATCATTCTGGGAACCTGGTCTGTAGGACAGGGTAAACACAAAACGGCTAAAGAACATGGCCCACCTTCCCTGACGAGGATTCAGTCTCCTAACTGCCCGGATGTACTCCAGGTTGCGGTGGTCAGTCCAGATGAGGAAAGGGTGTTTAATCCCCTCAAGCCAATGTCTCCACGCCTTCAAAGCCTTAACCACAGCCAACAGCTCCCGGTCCCCCACATCATAGTTCCGCTCTGCCAGACTGAGCTTCTTTGAGAAGAAAGCACAGGGGCGGAGCTTCGGTGGCGTGCACGAGCGCTGAGAGAGCACAGCTCCGATCCCAGCCTCGTGCGCGTCCACCTCGACTATGAATGCCAAAGAGGGATCAGGATGGGCAAGCACGGGAGCCGAAGTAAATGGAGCTCTTAGGTGCCCAAAAGCCCTGTCAGCCTCAACCGACCACTGCAGACGTACAGGACCCTCCTTCAGCAGTGAGGTAATGGGAGCCGCTACCTGACCAAAACCTCTGATAAACCTCCGGTAGTAGTTGGCAAACCCTAAGAACCGCTACACCTCCTTTACCGCGGTGGGAGTCGGCCAATTACGCACGGCTGAAATGCGGTCACTCTCCATCTCCACCCCTGCGATTCTCTAGGAAGGAGACGGACTGCTGGAAAAACAAGCATTTCTCAGCCTTGACGTACAGGTCATGCTCCAACAGTCAACCAAGCACCCTGCGCACCAGGGACACATGCTCGGCGCATTTTGCGGAGTATATCAGAATGTCATCAATATATACCACTACACCCTGCTCGTGCAGGTCCCTGAAAATCTCGTCTACAAAGGCTGATGGCGCAGTCTAGGGAGACTGATGGCGTATTCATCAACCCGTACGGCATGACGAGGTACTCAGAGTGCCCTGAGGTGGTACTGAAAGCCGTCTTCCACTAGTCTCCCTCTCGGATACACACCAAGTTGTAAGCGCTCCTGAGATCTAGTTTGGTGAAGAAGCGCACCCCGTGCATTGACTCAGTCGCTGTGGCTATGAGTGGTAGCGGGTAACTATACCTCACAGTGATCTGGTTCAGACCCCGATAGTCAATACACGGGCGCAGACCCTCCTCCTTCTTCTTCACAAAAAGCAAACTTGAGGAGACGGGTGAGGTGGAAGACCGGATGTACCCCTGATGCAGGGATTTGGAGACATATGTTTCCATAGCTTCCGTCTCCGCCTGTGAGAGGGGATACACGTGACTCCTGGGAGGTGCAGCATCTACCAGGAGATATATCGCACAATCGCCCCGTCGATGGGGTATTAATTGAGTCGCCTTCTTTTTAGAGAAGGACTTTTCACCATAGTAGCACCAACGGAAACCCCTAAACACCTCCCTGAGCACTCTCGCGACCACCCCGTGAGAGCCCTCTGTGGCCAAGAAACAGTGGGGTCATGATAGGACAACCAGGGTAGGCCTAGCACCACGGGAAATGCAGGAGAGTCAATAAGGAAGAGACTAATTCTCTTGCGTCACCATGCCCAGAGGACCCTAATGGTCGTCCGATGGTCGAAAACTCAGAAAAAGTGACATAGACAAACATATGAGCAACAGAGGTCTCTGGGTGAGAATGGTGCCGGCTCACCTGGGGTGACGCCAGAGCGCCCTGCCTGCACCCTCCCTCGATCCCCAGAGGAACCAACCCGGCACCGACCGGTAGTGTGACCTATGCGGCTTGTGCACAAGCTGGAACCCCCTTCGGTCTCCCTGCGCACTGCCCCTCCTAGCTCCTTGGGTATCGGAGAGGGGGTGCGGGGGGATGGAACCACCAGACCCCAATCTGAACGTTCGCGGGTAGCCAGCAGGTTGTCCAGCCGGATGGACAGGTCCACCAGCTGGTCGAACGTGAGGGTGGTGGCTCTGCAGGCCAACTCCCAACGGACGTCCTCGCGCAGACTGGAGCGGTAATGGTCGATCAGGGCCCTGTCGTTCCTTCCCGCTCCAGCAGCCAGGGTCCTAAACTTCAGGGCGAAATCCTGGGCGCTCCTCGTCTCCTGCCTCAGATGGAAGAGGCGCTCACCCGCTGCTCTACCCTCGGGCGGGAGGTCGAAGACTGCACGGAAACGGCGGGTGAACAACTCAAACTGGTCCAACGCCGCATCCCCCTCTCTCCACATGGTGTTGGCCCACTCCAGGGCTTTCCCGGTGAGGCACGAGGCGAGGGCGAACACCCTCTCATGGCCCGACGGAGCCGGGTGGATGGTGGCCAGGTATAGGTACAGTTGTAGAAGGAATCCCTGGCAGTTCGCAGCCTTCCCATAATATTCCTGGGGCAGGGAGAGACGAACCCCACTGGGACCAGGAGGGAGAGGGGCACTCAGGGGAGAGAGACCCCGGTTGTGCTGGTGGAGGCGCTGGAAGAACTCCCTGTCTCTCCCAGCGGTCCATTGTCCGGACAACACGGTCCATGGCGGTGCCAAGATGGTGGAGCATTGCTGCGTGCTCCGGACGCGTTCCTCTGCCCCTGCTGACTCCATAGTTTTTGGTCCGTAATTCTGTAATGCGGTGCGTACTGGCGGTAGAGAAGTCAGGGGCAGGAGAGCGAAAACTGATTTACAATCGTTTAATAACCATAAAACACCGTCACCAGAACAACACTTAAAATGGGTGAAACAAAACCCGGTAAATACCAGCATACCGTGCACAAACACTACAAGAAAACATTTACGGACAAGGACATAGGAGGAAATGGAGGGTTAAATACACAACATGTAATTGATGGAATTGGAACCAGGTGTGATGGAAGACAAGACAAAACCAATGGAAAATGAAAAGTGGATCGACAATGGCTAGAAGGTCAGTGACGTCGACCGCCGAACGCCGCCCGAAGAAGGAGCGGGACCAACTTTGGCAGAAGTCGTCACATGTGTATCTGGTGAACAGTTATCACTTGTTGACCAACTACAGGAATACTGACCTCAGAGTCTCCAGTTTACAGTGGGGATTCCCCAGTCCAGCAGAGAGCAGCTCCACTCCTGAATCCTTCAGGTCATTGTTACTCAGGTCCAGCTCTCTCAGGTGTGAGGGGATTGACTTAAGAGCTGAGACCAGAGAAGCACAGCCTTCCTCTGTGACTCCACAGCCTGACAGCCTGACAAAGAGTCAAATCATATTAAAACCATAATGCTAGTCTCTGGTGGTGAAAATAGTGTCAGTGTATTTTTTTCAATGTATTCAGATAAATCTGTGTCCTGAAACCTGCCATATCTATTCATAAATTAATGATTTTATCATTATTATAAACTAGCATAATATTACTAGTAGAGAGAAAACTTATATTACAAATATTGAAGTAGACTGACCAGACCAGTTTAAAAAGCAGTACCAGTCAAAAGACAGACAGTGAGGTATCAGATTTAGATTGTATTGAGTTTACAGTCCAGACCATATCTATTTTGACAGTGAAGCTAACATTTTAAATGTGGCTCTATACTCCAGCATTTTGGATTTCAGATCAAATCTTTCATGAGGTGACAGTATATAATGTCACCTTTAATTTGAGGGTATTTTCATACATATCTGTTTCACCGTTTAGAAAAATAAAAGCACTTTATGTATCTAGTCTCCCTATTTGAAGAAGTCATCTGAACAATTATCTTAAAGTGTACTAAAGAAGTCAAAAGTATAGTATTTGAACACCATGACTACATCAAGCCTGTGACTGTAATGATTGAGAAAATCATGAATTAATCATCATTAATTAATCATTAATCATTAATAATAATAATGAGTGAGATAGTTACCATCTCTCACCATTAACCTCAAATTAAAGGTGACATTCTGTATTAATATGAAACATTCTACCTCAAATCCAAAATGCTGGAGCATAGCACCAACTGTATAACTGTAAACCTCACTGTCCAAACACATATGTTGTGGACTATGTGTGCCTGGTAAACACATGTGGATCTGGTGAACAGTTATCACTTGTTGACCAACTACAGGAATACTGACCTCAGAGTCTCCAGTTTACAGTGGGGATTCCCCAGTCCAGCAGAGAGCAGATTCACTCCTGAATCCTTCAGGTCATTGTTACTCAGGTCCAGCTCTCTCAGGTGTGAGGGGTTTGACTCCAGAGCTGAGACCAGAGAAGCACAGCCTTCCTCTGTGACTCCACAGCCTGACAGCCTGACAAAGACATCATCATGACTTCACAAACACACTGTTAATTTAACACCAGTAGTGTAGAAGGACAATGGCAGATGCCTTGGTCAAACAACATATAGATTCATCTTCCGTCTCCTAGAATAGTATAGTCATAATGTTATACTAATGTGAAAATCAATACATTGATATAATATTCAATATAATATTATATACACATCTTTATCTAAACTTAATATTTCTTCCTGATGATTTGTTCTTAAATGTCATTTTATGTACTGTCATGACGTTGGCTTGTTGGTTTATGACCCCTATAAATACCTCCCCCCCATTGCTCTCTCTCTACTCTATAGAGCTGACTCTTGTAAAGCCTTTGTTAACATAGATGGGAACATCAAAAGGTGGGGGAACGGAACCATATTTCGGTAATCTAACCAGTTGAAAATATGCTTTGGTACTTAATGAATATGATGTCAGATCGGTTGTCATCTGAGACATTATAACTGATGATAGGGCGACATAAACGGTATCTTGGAAAGTCTACACATTCTAGTTATCAGATTCACATGGAATTGTTGTGCAATTTAAATGTTTAAATATGAAACTATTTGTGAAAAGATTAAATGTAATTTTAGCTTCTAAATGAGAGAATTGGTTTTCATGAGTAAACAATGCTCAACTCAGTGGCCCCGCCCATGTGAACAGACATTGGTTGTAAACTATGAAACACGCCCCTCTCTCCCACCACTATATAAGCCCCTTTACGAAAATGTAACTTTCTGTTCCAAGGACGTGAGGCCTGCAGCCTCTGCGTTAAAAGGGCTAATATCTTTGTGTTCCCGAGAACGTGAGGACGGCGGTCCATACGTTAAAAGGTAGAATACACAGTGTTGACCACATGTAGAATACACAGTGTTGACCACAGGTAGAATACACAGTGTTGACCACAGGTAGAATACACAGTGTTGACCGCAGGTAGAATACACAGTGTTGATCTCAGGTAGAATACACGGTATTGACCACAGGTAGAATACACGGTATTGACCACAGGTAGAATACACAGTGTTGACCACATGTAGAATACACAGTGTTGACCGCAGGTAGAATACACAGTGTTGACCACAGGTAGAATACACAGTGTTGACCACAGGTAGAATACACAGTGTTGACCACAGGTAGAATACACAGTGTTGACCACAGGTAGAATACACAGTGTTGACCACAGGTAGAATACACAGTGTTGACCACAGGTAGAATACACAGTGTTGACCACAGGTTGAATACACAGTGTTAACCACAGGTAGAATACACAGTGTTGACCACAGGTAGAATATACAGTGTTGACCACAGGTAGAATACACAGTGTTGACCACAGGTAGAATATACAGTGTTGACCACAGGTAGAATACACAGTGTTGACCACAGGTAGAATATACAGTGTTGACCACAGGTAGAACACACAGTGTTGACCACAGGCAGAATACACAGTTGACCATAGGCAGAATACACAGTGTTGACCACAGGTAGAATACACAGTTGACCACAAGTAGAATACACAGTGTTGACCACAGGTAGAATACACAGTGTTGACCACAGGTAGAATACACAGTGTTGACCACAGGTAGAATACACAGTGTTAACCGCAGGTAGAATACACAGTGTTGACCGCAGGTAGAATACACAGTGTTGACCACAGGTAGAATACACAGTGTTGACCACAGGTAGAATACACAGTGTTGACCGCAGGTAGAATACACAGTGTTGACCTCAGGTAGAATACACAGCGTTGACCACAGGTAGAATACACAGTGTTGACCACAGGCAGAATACACAGTTGACCACAGGCAGAATACACAGTTGACCACAGGTAGAATACACAGTGTTGACCACAGGTAGAATACACAGTTGACCACAGGTAGAATACACAGTGTTGACCACAGGTAGAATACACAGTGTTGACCACAGGTAGAATACACAGTTGACCACAGGTAGAATACACAGTGTTGACCACAGGTAGAATACACAGTGTTGACCACACGTAGAATACACAGTGTTGACCACAGGTAGAATACACAGTGTTGACCACAGGTAGAATACACAGTGTTGACCGCAGGCAGAATACACAGTGTTGACCACAGGTAGAATACACAGTGTTGACCGCAGGTAGAATACACAGTGTTGACCGCAGGTAGAATACACAGTGTTGACCACAGGTAGAATACACAGTGTTGACCTCAGGTAGAATACACAGTGTTGACCACAGGTAGAATACACAGTGTTGACCACAGGTAGAATACACGGTATTGACCACAGGTAGAATACACAGTGTTGACCACAGGTAGAATACACAGTGTTGACCACAGGCAGAATACACAGTGTTGACCGCAGGTAGAATACACAGTGTTGACCACAGGTAGAATACACAGTGTTGACCACAGGTAGAATACACGGTATTGACCACAGGTAGAATACACGGTATTGACCACAGGTAGAATACACAGTGTTGACCACAGGTAGAATACACAGTGTTGACCACAGGCAGAATACACAGTGTTGACCTCAGGTAGAATACACAGTGTTGACCACAGGTAGAATACACAGTGTTGACCACAGGTAGAATACACGGTATTGACCACAGGTAGAATACACAGTGTTGACCACAGGTAGAATACACAGTGTTGACCACAGGCAGAATACACAGTGTTGACCACAGGCAGAATACACAGTGTTGACCGCAGGTAGAATACACAGTGTTGACCACAGGTAGAATACACAGTGTTGACCACAGGTAGAATACACAGTGTTGACCACAGGTAGAATACACAGTGTTGACCACAGGTAGAATACACAGTGTTGACCACAGGTAGAATACACAGTGTTGACCGCAGGTAGAATACACAGTGTTGACCGCAGGTAGAATACACAGTGTTGACCTCAGGTAGAATACACAGTGTTGACCACAGGTAGAATACACGGTATTGACCACAGGTAGAATACACGGTATTGACCACAGGTAGAATACACAGTGTTGACCACAGGTAGAATACACAGTGTTGACCACAGGCAGAATACACAGTGTTGACCACAGGCAGAATACACAGTGTTGACCGCAGGTAGAATACACAGTGTTGACCACAGGTAGAATACACAGTGTTGACCACAGGTAGAATACACAGTGTTGACCACAGGTAGAATACACAGTGTTGACCACAGGTAGAATACACAGTGTTGACCACAGGTAGAATACACAGTGTTGACCGCAGGTAGAATACACAGTGTTGACCGCAGGTAGAATACACAGTGTTGACCACAGGTAGAATACACAGTGTTGACCACAGGTAGAATACACAGTGTTGACCGCAGGTAGAATACACAGTGTTGACCACAGGTAGAATACACAGTGTTGACCACAGGTAGAATACACAGTGTTGACCGCAGGTAGAATACACAGTGTTGACCACAGGTAATAGAAAAGTTATCTTGTACTTGTTTGATGCTGTAGTAGATTATTGATTCATTTTTGGTTCAAAAACGGTTTAATAGATGTGAAATGTGAGACCTTCTAGCTCATGGGTATTCATGTTTTGATCATTGATACTTAATATCCTAATAATAATCCACTAAGACTTGTCTTCGGGCATTCACTTCCAAGATTGAATCAGAGCATAAACAATCATACTAACTGTACAGGCTAAAGGTGTACAGAAACACTTTTCCAGCCTGAGGTTACCTTGGGACACCACAGACAGATTTCCTGAGGTGTCATCATCAGGGGATAAATTGAAAGCATACAATGTGTAACCCTCTGCAAAATCGTTTCTGTCAATAGGTAAAGAGAGATCTTTTAGATGCCTCCCTGTAGCCAGGAATAGATTGTAAAATTCTCACACAGATATGCTATTATTTAATTGTGGTTTGAAGGCCTTAGTTGGGACCTGACGTCCGTCCTGACAGAGAGCTACGTACTCTGCATTGAAATGCAGATTCTACTCCCCACAGGTATGCTGAATGTTGTCATGGTAATTCTTTGGAGAAGGTCAAGGGCATTTCCTTTCATCAAAGCCTGTGAATGACCCAGACGAAGTGCTGGAGATACAGACACTTCTTTAATAAAACGCGAAGCCCCCAACACTTTTAAACTAAAGTCATCGTCTTGGGCAGACCTCAGACAAAACTCATCCTTGGCCCTTGTTAGTTTGATCCTTAAATCAACCGAATTTAAGAATAAACATTATTGAAAAAAAAAAACATATATATATATATATATATCAGAGTGTATAGGACGTAACTCTTGAGATTCTGCACAAGCCTCCAGTCCTTTGTTTTCACCATTCGTGGGGTCTATAGCTTCCACAGAAGCTCCAGCAGTATCCTTACTAAACAGCCCAGGTCTGAAATGTGTCTTCAAAGTTTCTTCGGAGTAGTTGAGTAAACATTCCAGGATATCCCTATAAGGACAGGTGGCACTGCTATGACTGATAAGGCGTTCACCCAAAGACACATCCACTTGGGAGGAGATGGTAGCTAAGGGGTAATTAATGGGGCTCACCTTGGGGCCTTGGGGCAGCAGGTAGCCTAGTGGTTAGAGAGTTGCTGGATCGAATCCCAGAGCTGACAAGGTAAAAATCTGTTGTTCTGCCACTGAGCAAGGCGGTTAATCACTTACCTTTGATGATATTTGTATGGTTGCACTCAGAAAACACCCAGTTACACAATAAATGTTTGTTTTGTTCGATAAAGTCCCTCTTTATATCCAAAAAACTCAATTTTGTTGCAACGTTTTGTTCAGTAATCCAATGGCTCAATTGCGGTCACAACAGGCAGACGAAATTCCAAATAGTGCCGGTAAAGTTTGTAGAAACATGTCAAACGATGTTTATAATCAGTCCTCAGGTTGTTTTTAGCCTAAATAATCAATAATATTTCAACCGGACAATAGCGTAGTAAATAGAAATAGAAAAACAAAAAGGCGTGCTCTCGGTCGCATGCAGCAAACAGCTCAGGGGACATCCCATATCCACTCACTCAAAGTGGTCATTCTCCCTAATTTTTCAGAATAAAAGTCTAAAACAATGTCTAAAGACTGTTCACAACTAGTGGAAGCCATAGGGAACGGCATCTGGGCAATTTCAAAATAATGGCACTTCCTGGATGGATTTTCCTCAGATTTTCTCCTGCCATTTCAGTTCAGTTATTCTCACAGACATTATTTTAACAGTTTTAGAAACTTTGGAGTGTTTTCTATGCAAATCTACTAATTCTATGCATATCCTAGCTTCTGGGCCTGAGTAGCAGGGCAAGCTTTCCATCCGGAGGTGAAAATAGTGCCCCCTACCCTAGTGAGGTTAATCAATGTATGATCCATCCTGTGTTTATGTAATTCTGTGTGATTATTTAGGTATTTAGCAAATAAATAGTTAAACAACATTTTGTATTGCTGATTCAACTTGTTAGCCAGGGTTCGTGAAGAAAACCAAGAAATCTACGATGTTCAGATGAGAATGGTGGCGATTGATGATTGACTGCTAATGATATAAAAGATTACTAGGTCTTTAAGAGTTTATTTGGAAGATAACAACTCTATAAACATTCTTTCGTGGTGCCGCGACTTTCTAGTTAATTACATTTACATGATAGTTTATCAGGTAATATTAATTACAGAGAAATTATTTTATAGAATAAAATGTCATATAACATAATCCGGCATAGCCAAAGACAGGACAGTACTCACTGAGCAGCTCTGGAGGCTTTGACCACTGGCAGCAGCCTCAGAAGACCTTCCTCTGATCTGGAGTATTTCTTCAGGTCAAACACATCCAGCTCCTTTTCTGAAGTCAGTAACACAAAGACCAGAGCTGACCACTGTGCAGATGACAGGTTGGCTTCTGAGAGACTTCCTGATCTCAGGTAGCTTTGGATCTCCTCCACTAGAGAATGGTCATTCAGTTCATTCAGACAGTGGAACAGATTGATGCTCCTCTCTGGAGAGGGATTCTCCCTGATCTTCTTCTTGATGTACTTGACTGTTTCTTCATGGCTCTGTGAGCTACCTCTTGTCTTTGTCAGTAGACCTCGTAAGTGCTTCTGATTGGACTCCAGTGAGAGGCCCAGAAGGAAGCAGAGGAAAAGGTCCAGGTTTCCCGTCTCACTTTGTAATGCTTTATCCACAGCACTCTTGTAGAAAGTAACTTCAGGCTCATCTTTTGTTTGCAGTTTGTCCATTAGATTCTCATTGTTGTTGATGAATGAGATGAACACATATACAGCAGCCAGAAACTCCTGAATGCTCAGATGAACAAAGCAGTACACCTTGTCCTGGTACAGACCACATTCCTCTTTAAAGATCTGTGTGCACAATCCTGAGTACACTGAGGCTTCATTGACATCAATGCCAGCCTCTTTCAGGTCTTCTTCATAGAAAATCAGATTGCCATTCATAAGCTGTTGGAAGGCCAGTTTTCCCAGTGACAAAATGCTCTCTTTATTCCAGTGTGGACCTGTCTCTTCTTTCCCAAGATACTTTTCATTCTTCTGTTTGGTATGAAACACCACAAGGTGTGTGTACATCTCAGTCAGAGTCTTGGGCATCTCTTCTCTCTTATGTTGCAGCATGTGTTCAAGGACTGTTGCAGAAATCCAACAGAAGACTGGAATGTGGCACATGATGTGGAGGCTCCTTGATGTCTTTATGTGTGAGATGATTCTGCTGGCCAGGTCCTCATCACTGAATCTCTTCCTGAAGTACTCCTCCTTCTGTGGGTCAAGGAACCCTCGTACCTCTGTCACCTGGTCAACACACCCTGAAGGGATCTTATTGCCTGCTGCAGGTCGGGTAGTTACCCAGAGGAGAGCAGAGGGAAGCAGATTTCCCTTGATGAGATTTGTCAGCAGAACATCCACTGAGGTTGACTCTGTGACGTCACAACAGATCTTGTTATTCTGGAAGTCTAGGGGCAGTCGGCACTCATCCAGACCATCAAAGATGAACAGAACTTTGTACTTGTCGTAGTTGGAGATTCTCGATTGTTTGGTTTCCATTGAGAAGTGATTAAGAAGTTCAATCAAAGTGTGTTTGTCCCATTTCATCAAATTCAGCTCCCGGAAAGGGAATGAAAATATAAATTGGATATCCTGATTTGCTTTTCCTTCAGCCCAGTCAAGAATGAATTTCTGCACAGAGACTGTCTTTCCAATGCCAGCGACTCCCTTTGTCAGCACAGTTCTGATACGTTTGTCTTGTCCAGGTAAGGGTTTGAAGATGTCGTTACATTTGATTGCAGTCTCTGGTCTTGTTTGTTTCCTGGTTGTTGTCTCAATCTGTCTCAGCTCATGTTCATTATTGACCTCTCCTGTTCCACCCTCTGTGATGTAGAGCTCTGTGTAGATCTTATTGAGAAGTGTTGGGTTTCCTTGTTTAGCGATCCCCTCAAAAACACATTGAAACTTCTTCTTTAGATTAGATTTCAGTTCACGTTGGCATATCACAGCAAGGTCATCTGAATCTAGAAATACCACAGACGATATTAATATTACGTCTGTTTTAATAACTACAGTATTGTAGGACTGTGTTATGAAGTTTAAATTACAATAATTTATTCTCTTAACTGTCTGTATGAATGTGTAAATGTTTTCTGGGGTGAAAAGGAGGAGGACAAATAAATAAATACAGTATGGGGATGAGATAGTTGGATGGGCTATATTACAGATGGGCTATGTACAGGTGCAATGATCTGTGAGCTGCTCTGACAGCTGGTGCTTAAATATGAGTCTCCAGCTTCAGTGATTTTTGCAGTTCGTTCCAGTCATTGGCAGCAGAGAACTGGAAGGAAAGGCGGTCAAAGGAGGAATTGGCTATGGGGGTAACCAGTGAGATATCACAGTAATTATTAATGTTTCCTGTCTCTCCCTTTGCCTTTCTGTCTCTATCTCTGTGTCTCTCTCTCTCTCTCTCTCTCTCTCTCTGTCTCTCCCTCTGTCTTTCTCCCTCTCTCATTGTCTATCTCTCCTCTGTCTCTCCTCTTCTCTCTCTCTAAATTACTCACCACAACACATCTCTGTGCTACTTGACAAGGTCACTAGGTATTGTGTTAAGGCTGCTACAACATTTGAGTTACACAGCTACTTTAGTTGTACTTTAGCTACAGCTTTAAAATGGTATCAAACAGAATTCAGCATAAGCAGACAGCTCTTACTTTTCTCCAGTGTGTCAGCAAGCTCCTTCTGGTTCATTTTCCTCAGGACGTGCAGAGTGATCTTCAGAGCCCCCTCTCTGGCACTGCTCTCCTGCTTCTCATCTTCAGCATCCACCACTTCCTTATCCTGCTTCTGACTCTCAAAGCCTTCTGGGAGTTCTTGACTAAGAATCCTCTTGAACATCTTCAGCTCGTTCTTCACAAATTTCAAAATATTCTCTTCAAGCAACTGAAATGAATAAAGTAAATAAGTTAAGCAAGAGAATAAATGTTTTCTCATTAACACATTAATGAATGATTGACAGATCAACCTTCCTTGAGGCAAAAAAAAATATGTACATGACAGGACCACATACACTGAATATGGAGGCCAGGTCTGTTTGATAACTCTGGGAAGACTGACCACTGAGAATCTCTGACTCTGATCTCTCCTGTTGGTTTCTGTGGACAAGACATGAGATTACATCTCCTCATCCAGGGAGTGCACACACACACACACACACACACACACACACACACACACACACACGGAGGGAATGTTGTGTTTGTTTAATATTGTTTCAGGATTATGAAAATAGACAAAAGGATTAGCCTATGGATTATGAAAATAACAAAAATAAATGGGAAAATGGGAGAGGAGAAATGACTAGAGACAGTGTTGTTTAACTCACTGACCATGACCCATGAGTTCTTCTTACCTTTTTTCAGAAGAAAAGTCTCCCTCTCTAAATAATATAGGGGGTTCCATAGACTTGTCACTCTTCATGGACACACAGCTGGGTACAGGGGAGGCTGGTCTCTCCTGCTTGATTGGGCTTCAACACAACAGAGACAACAATTACATCTCTCATCTACTCTGAGCTCAAAATGGGAAACATATGAAGAGTTTCATTCCAAAAAGCTATATATCCATCTTCAGAATGTTGGTAAATTATCTTCTGTTGTTTAAAGAAATTATGAACGAGATGGTGTGTTTTTTCACTATCTAATCATGGAATACGGTTGTTCAATGACAGACATGTATTTGTTTAAAATCTATCACTTGATGGTTTCATTTCAGAGAGACAAATAGTCCTGTTTTTTTCCTAATTGCTATATATCTGCCTCACTCATACAAATAAGTAGTACAGCTAGGTTTTATACAGTAATAATATACATCTGCCTCACTCTCAGAGAAATCAGTAGTACTGCTGGGTTTTAAACAGTAATGATATATATCTGCCTCACTCTCAGAGAAATCACTAGTACTGCTAGGTTTTACACAGTAATAATATATATCTGTCTCACAGAGAAATCAGTAGTACTGCTAGGTTTTACACAGTAATAATATATATCTGCCTCACTCTCAGAGAAATCAGTAGTACTGTTAGGTTTTATACAGTAATAATATATATCTGCCTCACTCTCAGAGAAATCACTAGTACTGCTAGGTTTTACACAGTAATAATATATATCTGTCTCACAGAGAAATCAGTAGTACTGCTAGGTTTAAAAAAAAAAAATGCTTAGACAGGTTTTGATTAACAAAATAATCCAAATTATATTTAGTACTATAATTGTATTTACTAACATAATATTATTACTAAAATAGTTTCTAAAAGTGTGCTAGTCTACCCTACCCTAGAATTAGGGTTAAGGCTAATATAGATTATACGTACGGTTAGAGTTTCAGTATAGCACTTTGTGACATCTGCTGATGTAAAAAGGGCTTCATAAATACATTTGATTGATTGTTAGGTTTACGTTTTTTTAAGGCAAAAAAATAGTATGGGTTTATAGCTCTCTTGCTCCTCCATGTGGCCTTCTGTGGGTACTACACAACTCATTCGCGACACTTGCTTGGGTCATAATCTGAGTCTAGCAATTAGCTAGACCTATGCATTATACGATGCAGAATTCGCTCAATTGGAAACCTACGGATGAAGATTTCGATGCATATCAAAATACCCAGCAGCCACTTAGAGAAACAACAAGTGTTATTTCCTAATTAAAAAATGTCTTCTGGCTGTTTAAATCATCCACATTTTGAAAAAGAGGACAGGGATATGTATTTTGTTTAGGTTTTATACCTTTTAAAGGGAAACAAATATGGTCAACCGTGACCAGAAAATGTTTAACGTTTGATGGGTATGCGCTAGCCACCACTATCACTGGTGGTCACCACAACGTGTACACAGGTGAACAGTGAGCGTGCTCACAAAGTAACTGTAACCCGGTTTATAACAAGTTACCTCAGCGTTCACGGTTAATGATGTCGGGTCTCATGGATGACAATAGCGAAGCTGCCAAAGTGACACCAGAACAATGAGCTGGGAATAGAACGTTCAGAAGGTGAGTTGATGTTACGGTGCTCAATAGAACTAATAGGAGCTGGCAGGGTGAAATATTACCTAAAATAAGGCCTGTTTTTAAGGCCACAATTACTTCATAACTAGGGACTTAAGGTAATGTTATGAAACAAGGCTCCATGGCAGATGTAATTAACTATTTTTCATCAGAAGAAAACTTTGTTAAAAATTTCATGTGTCCAGCCTACTTGAGGCGTCCCGAAAATAGTATTCAAAAGTTTGGTCCTTGGACACAGAGGGGTTAAACACTGAGACAGAGGTAGCCAGCATCCGTCAACAAGAGAGGGAGAAGCCCTCCACGGATTTAACAGGTGGAAGAAACAACCGGGGAGCTCCTTCGGTCCACAAGAAATGCAGGCAGCCGGTGATGATGTAGTGGTAGCTATGATAACTACGATGCTGCTGGTAGAGTTGCTAGCTAGATTACCTAGCTGTACCAACTAGCTTGGCTAGGTAGCAGGTCGTTCGTCTGTCCCTCGTCTCGATGGTGATGACGAATCCGGTGAACCACAATTTGAAAGAAGGATAGTGAGTTAAAAGGATCTGGCTACACTCATACTGTCCCTGACCGTAAAGCAAAAAGCAAATTGAACAAAGAACTTTGGTGTCTCAACACTGTAGTGAACTCCGTCGTTATTCCCCAAGATCACCTCAGACAACTCTGCGCGTAACCGGACAATATGCTTGGCGCCACACCGAACGGGGACGCGGACAGTTCTGTACGGGAACGCGGGAAGTTCCAGAACAGTGGCACAAAATAACTAAACCCAGTCTTTACAGTAGGTTACTTCCTATGCTTCCTGGCTGATGTTTTGGTCACTTTTGAATGCTGGCGGTGCTTTCACTCTAGTGGTAGCATGAGACGGAGTCTACAACCCACACAAGTGGCTCAGGTAGTGCAGTTCATCCAGGATGGCACATCAATGCGAGCTGTGGCAAAAAGGTTTGCTGTGTCTGTCAGCGTAGTGTCCAGAGCATGGAGGCGCTACCAGGAGACAGGCCAGTACATCAGGAGACGTGGAGGAGGCCATAGGAGGGCAACAACCCAGCGGCAGGACCGCTACCTCCGCCTTTGTGCAAGGAGGTGCACTGCCAGAGCCCTGCAAAATGACCTCCAGCATGAAAGGTGCCCATATCAAACGGCCTGCTCCTCAGTCATAGTTCCTAATATTTGCATATTATTATTAGTATTGGATAGAAAACACTCTAAAGTTTCTAAAACTGTTTGAATTATGTCTGTGAGATTATTAACAGAACTCATATTGGCAGGCAAAATCCTGAGTTGAAATCAAAACAGGAAGTCAGAAATCTGAGCCTGTGTGTATTCACCAGAGTCCCTAAAGAAATCCACTTGAGCTATTAATGATGTTGCACTGCCTTGGGGTTCCACTAGATGCCAGCAATCAACATAACTAAGTCTAATGACTCTAATGTGAAGGGGGGTCGAATGAGAAAGAATTTAGTATGAGGTGCCATGCATTCAACACGCGCGTTCACGTGAGAGGCAGCTGTGTTCCATCTCTCAATTGAAGTCGTTTCCGGTTGGAACGTTATTCAAGATGTATGTTAACTACATTCTAAAGATTGATTCAGTACATCGTTTGCCATGTTTCTACTGACTGTAATGGAATGTTTGGACATTTCGTCACGTTATAGTGGTCGCGCTTTGAGACTTTGGTTAGGGTTTTGGTAAACAATTCGAAAGTAGCTAATTTGACATAAATAACGGACATGAACGAACAAATCAAGCATTTATTGTGAACCTGGGATTCATAGGACTACATTCTGATGAGGTTCATCAAAGGTAATGAAACATTTATCATGTATTTTCTGGTTTCTGTTGAGTCCAACATGGTGGCTAATTTGGCTAATCACCTGAGCTCCGTCACAGATTATTGCATGGTTTATTTTTACGTAAAGTTTTTTTGAAATCTGACACAGCAGTTGCATTAAGGAGAGGTATATCTATAATTCCATGTGTATAACTTGTATTATCATCTATATTTATGATGAGTATTTATGTTGAAACGATGGGCTATGCAAAGTCACTTGATGTTTTTGCATTTAGTGAATCTAGTCGCCTCAATGTAAACTCAGATTTTTTGATATAAATATGAATTTAATCAAACAAAACATGCATGTATTGTGTAACATGAAGTCCTATGAGTGTCATCTGATGAAAATAATCGAATGTTAGTGATTCATTTTATCTCTTCTGGTTTTTGTGAAGCTATCTATAGCTGGAAAAAATTGCTATGCTTATTGTGGTTTTGTGGTGACCTAACATAATCGTTTGTAGTGCTTTCGCTGAAAAGCCTATTTGAAATCGGACACTTTGGTGGGATTAACAACAAGATTACCTTTAAAATGATATAATACACATGAATGTCTGAGGAATTTTAATTATGAGATTTCTGTTTTGAATTTGGCGCCCTGCACTTGGACTGGCTGTTGTCATATCGGTCGCGTTACCGGGACTGCAGCCATAAGAAGTAAAATAACTAGTTGACCCTCCTTTGGCAGCAATAACCTCAACCAAACGTCATTTTCGGGTGTTGCGAATCAGACCTGCACAACGGTCGGGAGGAATTTTGGACCATTCCTCTTTACAAAACTGTTTCACTTCAGCAATATTCTTGGGATTTCTGGTGTGAAGCTCTCTCTTGAGGTCATGCCACAGCATCTCAATTGGGTAGAGGTCAGGACTCTGACTGGGCCACTCCGGAAGGTGCATTTTATTCTGTTGAAGCCATTCTGTTGATTTACTTCTGTGTTTGGGGTCGTTGTCCTGTTGCATCATCCAACTTCTGTTGAGCTTCAATTGGCGGACAGATAGCCTTACATTCTCCTGCAAAATGTCTTGATAAACATGGGAATTCATTTTTTCGTTGACGATAGCAAGCTGTCCAGGCCCTGAGGCAGCCCCAAACCATGATGCTCCCTCCACCATACTTTACAGTTGGGATGAGGTTTTGATGTTGGTGTGCTGTGCCTTTTTTTCTCCAAACATAGTGTTGTGTGTTCCTTCCAAACAACTCAACTTTTGTTTAATCTGTCCACAGAATATTTTGCCAATAGCACTGTGGAACATCCAGGTGCTCTTTTGCAATCTTCAGACGTGCAGTAATATTTTTTGGTGGACAGCAGTGGCTTCTTCCGTGGTGTCCTCCCATGAACACCATTCTTGTTTAGTATTTTACGTATCGTAGACTCGTGAAAAGAGGTGTTAGCATGTTCCAAAGATTTCTGTAAGTCTTTAGCTGACACTCTAGGATTCTTCTTAACCTTATTGAGCATTCTGTGAGCAATCCATAAACAATATGTCTTGTGCTTTTGGCAATGATTTATGTCTAATAATTGTGTATAAGAAGTGCCATGTACGTCTGCCTAGTATTTTGTCTTCATTTTGGCAGATTAACTCATGCTTATTTCTGAAGATTAACTCAGGTTTTCAAGCCAGAGGCTAAGGAGTTTGAGCTGTGACAGGAGTTGGACCTGTGGCCGAAAGGTGGCAGGTTCAAATCCTGGGCCGGGCGATGGAAAAAACGGGAGGAATTGATCTGACCACTGGAAAGCTGCTGGGTTCACATCCTCAAAACATTAACCTTTCGTTGATCAGAACTCTAGAGGTTCTTCTTCACTGAACCCAAAAATATATATAACATTTTGTGATTCCATATTTTAACGAAGTGATAGAAGCCTTTTTGGTTCTATAAGGAAAAATATTTTCGGAGAAAGTATAATAAATACGTTTTTCTTTTCATTATTTAATTATTGTCACGTCTTCTCCTGTTCCGCCCCTCCGGCGTACGACGTCACCGGGACACTAACCACCGGTCCTGGGATTCATCATTACGCATACCTGGCATTCATTATTACACACACCTGTTAATCATTATGATTCACACCTGGACTCCATCACCTTCATCGTTTCCTCCCCTTTATAATTGACTCTCTTATGTTCACTCACCAGTTGGTATTATTATTGTGTACCGGCGTGTAGCCCCATGGTATTGTCTTGTTCCTGGTTTTGTTGTTTTATGTAATGTTGCACCTGCCTCCTGACTCACAGCTCAATTATCACAATTATCTACAAGTTGTCCCTTTGGAGCGCAACATCACGTTGTTAAAAAATAATCCTAAATTGGGCATGGCTATAAATTGAAGGGCGCAATAAGTGTTCGATGAACATTGTTTGGCAACGTTGTAGGCAACATTATTGGGAAGGGACTTGATACCTACTATGCCAAAGATATTTAGAGTTGTTAAATGGGTGTGAAGAGTGTGTTGATATAACGGTAACATTGTCAAAATTCTGCTGTAACAACCATCAGAATTGGGTAAAAAAAAATGCATTCCATTATATTAGGCAATAATTAAGAGTAGGCAAAGTGGTCGTGTCATGTGAAAATTCTATCAAATGTCTTACATTGCAACGAGTACAGTCAGGGTGCCGTGGAACCCCTGCAGTACCTCCACAGACCCCGGATTGAGCACCCCTGATTTAGCAGATGCTCTTATCCAGAACGATTTACAGTAAGTGCATTCATCTTAATTAAGATAGCTAGGTGAGACAACTATATAATACAGTCAAATATACAGGATATGAACCTTCCATTCCAGCTAAACATTGGATATACAGTATAGCGTTTTGCAAAAAAAGATTATACACATCTCAAATATATTTAAAACTCTGAGAACAGTAATATTGAAGGTACCCATAAGCAACCATTTCTGATTAAAAAGCAAATGTGATATTTTTGGGAAACAGCATTTTGGAAATAAACTTCATAATTCTTAGACAAAATGTTCATCTCACCTCTTAGCTTTGGTGTCATGTTCCCCAGAGAGACTCATTTTAGAGGCAGGGCCTCCCTCCTCTCTCTCCCCAGAGAGACTCATTTTAGAGGCAGGTCCCTCCTCTCTCTCCCCAGAGAGACTCATTATAGAGGCAGGGCCTCCCTCCTCTCTCTCCCCAGAGAGACTCATTTTAGAGGCAGGGCCTCCCTCCTCTCTCTCCCCAGAGAGACTCATTTTAGAGCACTGACCCCTAAACAGAGATCCAGCATGTTGGTTGTGGTTAACACAGTAATTCTTGAATGTCAATTGTTCTCATTTTTTTATTATCTCTTTGAGAAATAAAACATTTACTAACAGACACATCCAAACAGTCAGGGAATTGAATGCATCACATGAAAATGTACTTGTGACATTTCATCTCCATGGTAACTGTCAATAATAACAAGTCACTGTTTGTTAAGGTAATTCTAGACATTACAGCAGCAACAATAATAATAATAATAATAATAATAAGTCACTGTTTGTTAAGGTAGTTATAGACTGTACAGCAACACAAGGTCATGTCTCACACTTATTTGTATTCACTAACATTAGGATATTTATTGTCTTTCAAGCTGTTATTTTCTAAACGTATCTGAGAATGTAGACAGAAGGGCTAAAACGGACATGATTGATCTGAGGGGGAAATCATTGATTCATTCTGACCCCAACCAACCTCTACTCACTGGACCCTTATTGATCACTCGATTAAGCATGCCTCTCCTTAATGTAAATATGCCTTGTCCATTGCTGTTCTGGTTAGTGTTTATTGGCTTATTTCACTGTAGAGCCTCTAGCCCTGCTCACTATACCATATCCAACCTTTCAGTTCCACCACCCACATATGCGATGACATCACCTGGTTTCAATGATGTTTCTAGAGACAATATCTCTCTCATCATCACTCAATACCTAGGTTTACCTCCACTGTATTCACATCCTACCATACCTTTGTCTGTACATTATTCCTTGAAGCTATTTTATCGCCCCCAGAAACTTCCTTTTACTCTCTGTTCTAGACGCTCTAGACGACCAATTCTCATAGCTTTTAGCCGTACCCTTATCCTACTCCTCCTCTGTTCCTCTGGTGATGTAGAGGTGAATCCAGGCCCTGCAGTACCTGGCTCCACTCCTATTCCCCAGGCGCTCTCTTTTGATGACTTCTGTAACCGTAATAGCCTTGGTTTCATGCATGTTAACATTAGAAGCCTCCTCCCTAAGTTTGTTTTGTTCACTGCTTTAGCACACTCTACCAACCCGGATGTTTTAGCCGTGTCTGAATCCTGGCTTAGGAAGACCACCAAAAACTCTGACATTTTCATCCCCAACTACAAGATTTTCAGACAAGATAGAACGGCCAAAGGGGGCGGTGTTGCAATCTACTGCAAAGATTGCCTGTAGAGTTCTGTTTTACTATCCAGGTCTGTTCCCAAACAATTTGAACTTCTACTTTTAAAAATCCACCTCTCTAAAAACAAATCTCTCACCGTTGCCGCCTGCTATAGACCACCCTCTGCCCCCAGCTGTGCTCTGGACACCATATGTGAACTAGTGCTGCTAGGTGACCTAAACTGGGACATGCTTAACACCCCAGCCATCCTACAATCTAAGCTTGATACCCTCAATCTCACACAAATTATCAATGAACCTACCAGGTACCACCCCAATTCCGTAAACACGGGTACCCTCATAGATATCATCCTAACCAACTTGCCCTCCAAATACACCTCTGCTGTTTTCAACCAAGATCTCAGCGATCACTGCCTCATTGCCTGCATCCGTAATGGGTCAGCGGTCAAACGACCTCCACTCATCACTGTCAAACGCTCCCTGAAACACTTCAGCGAGCAGGCCTTTCTAATCGACCTGGCCGAGGTATCCTGGAAGGATATTGATCTCATCCCGTCAGTAGAGGATGCCTGGATATTTTTTTTTAAATGCCTTCCTCACCATCTTGAATAAGCATGCCCCATTCAAGAAATTTAGAACCAGGAACAGATATAGCCCTTGGTTCTCTCCTGACCTGACTGCCCTTAACCAACAGAAAAACTTCCTATGGCGTTCTGCATTAGCATCGAACAGCCCCCGTGATATGCAGCTTTTCAGGGAAGCTAGAAACCAATATACACAGGCAGTTAGAAAAGCCAAGGCTAGCTTTTTCAAGCAGAAATTTGCTTCCTGCAACACAAACTCAAAAAAGTTCTGGGACACTGTAAAGTCCATGGAGAATAAGAACACCTCCTCCCAGCTTCCAACTGCATTGAAGATAGGAAACACTGTCACCACCGACAAATCCACTATAATTGAGAATTTCAATAAGCATTTTTCTACGGCTGGCCATGCTTTCCACCTGGCTACCCCTACCCCGGTCAACAGCACTGCCCTCCCCTCTGCTACTCACCCAAGCCTTCCCCATTTCTCTTTCTCCCAAATACAGTCAGCTGATGTTCTGAAAGAGCTGCAAAATCTGGACCCTTACAAATCAGCCGGGCTAGATCATCTGGACCCTTTCTTTCTAAAACTATCTGCTGAAATTGTTGCCACCCCTATTACTAGCCTTTTCAACCTCTTTCGTGTCGTCTGAGATTCCCAAAGATTGGAAAGCAGCTGCGGTTATCCCCCTCTTCAAAGGGGGGGACACTCTTGACCCAAACAGCTACAGACCTATATCTATCCTACCCTGCCTTTCTAAGGTCTTCGAAAGCCAAGTCAACAAACAGATTACCGACCATTTCGAATCCCACCATACCTTCTCCGCTATGCAATCTGGTTTCAGAGCTGGTCATGGGTGCACCTCAGCCACGCTCAAGGTCATAAACGATATCTTAACCGCCATCGATAGGAAACAATACTGTGCAGCCGTATTCATTGACCTGGCCAAGGCTTTTGACTCTGTCAATCACCACATCCTCATCGGCAGACTCGACAGCCTTGGATTCTCTAATGATTGCCTCGCCTGGTTCACCAACTACTTCTCTGATCGAGTTCAGTGTGTCAAATCGGAGGGTCTGTTGTCCGGGCCTCTGGCAGTCTCTATGGGGGTGCCACAGGGTTCAATTCTTGGACCGACTCTCTTCTCTGTATACATCAATGATGTCGCTCTTGCTGCTGGTGAGTCTCTGATCCACCTTTACGCAGACGACACTATTCTGTATACTTCTGGCCCTTCTTTTGACACTGTGTTAACAACCCTCCAGGCGAGCTTCAATGCCATACAACTCTCCCTCCGTGGCCTCCAATTGCTCTTAAATACAAGTAAAACTAAATGCATGCTCTTCAACCGATCGCTGCCTGCACCTGCCCGCCTGTCCAACATCACTACTCTGGACGGCTCTGACTTAGAATATGTGGACAACTACAAATACCTAGGTGTCTGGTTAGGCTGTAAACTCTCCTTCCAGACTCATATCAAACATCTCCAATCCAAAGTTAAATCTAGAATTGGCTTCCTATTCCGCAACAAAGCATCCTTCACTCATGCTGCCAAACATACCCTTGTAAAACTGACCATCCTACCAATCCTCGACTTCGGTGATGTCATTTACGAAATAGCCTCCCAAACCCTACTCAATAAATTGGATGCAGTCTATCACAGTGCCATCCGTTTTGTCACCAAAGCCCCATATACTACCCACCACTGCGACCTGTACACTCTCGTTGGCTGGCCCTCGCTTCATACTCGTCGCCAAACCCACTGGCTCCAGGTCATCTACAAGACCCTGCTAGGTAAAGTCCCCCCTTATCTCAGCTCACTGGTCACCATAGCAGCACCTACCTGTAGCACGCGCTCCAGCAGGTATATCTCTCTGGTCACCCCCAAAACCAATTCTTCCTTTGGCCGCCTCTCCTTCCAGTTCTCTGCTGCCAATGACTGGAACGAACTACAAAAATCTCTGAAACTGGAAACACTTATCTCCCTCACTAGCTTTAAGCACCAGCTGTCAGAGCAGCTCATAGATTACTGCACCTGTAAATAGCCCATCTATAATTTAGCCCAAACAACTACCTCTTTACCTACTGTATTTATTTATTTATTTTGCTCCTTTGCACCCCATTAGTTCTATCTTTACTTTGCACTTTCTTCCACTGCAAACCAAACATTCCAGTGTTTTTTTACTTGCTATATTGTATTTACTTCGCCACCATGGCCTTTTTTATATTTTTATTTATTTATTTATATATTTTGTTTGCCTTCACCTCCCTTATCTCACCTCACTTGCTCACATTGTATATAGATTTTTCACTGTATTATTGACTGTATGTTTGTTTTACTCCATGTGTAACTATGTGTTGTTGTATGTGTCGAACTGCTTTGCTTTATCTTGGCCAGGTCGCAATTGTAAATGAGAACGTGTTCTCAATTTGCCTACCTGGTTAAATAAAGGTGAAATAAAAAAATAAAAATTCTGAAAGTTTATTTTCAACAAGTAAGAGATTTTATATAATGTAAAGTAGACTAGGTTATAATGTATAGTAGTGGGTTGTTAGTGATATGTAGATGTTATATTATGTAAAGTAGACTAGGTTATAATGTATAGTAGTGGGTTGTTAGTGATATGTAGGTGTTATATTATGTAAAGTAGACTAGGTTATAATGTATAGTAGAGGTTTGTTAGTGATATGCAGATCAAGGTCTATACCTCGGCTATAACCTACATATCATAGATGACCAGTCTAAACCTGTTCAGATCAGTTCACATAATGTTATAGGTCTATCAGGACAGATAATGTACCGTATGTAGCCTAATCTATAGCCTACATAACATAGATGACCAACCTGTAAAGATCAGATCACAGAGAACATCAGGTTTGTCTCAAACCTACTCTGACTATTTAATGTCTGACGTCGACCTAACATTATAATAGTTTGTAGGTAGCCTAGACCTACAGTACGAGAGTCTGACAGTCTTTCCTACATACCAACACATTTATTCAATGTTACCGAGAAATATGTGTCACAGTTTCAACAGCCATTTTGTAACTGCGTAGGCTACAAACATACTTTTAATTTCATATGAGGAAATCACATAACTTACAGTCACTGGTGCAGCTGCCTGTTTTCTTGCAGATGAAGTAGCTTTCATAGGAAACTCATTCAACCAGCCTAAACAACAGTAAATAAAAGATGTCAAATGGTCAAAAGTGGATCCTGATAGAGTCATATACATTAGGGAGAGGTATATATATCCTGATAGAGCCATATACATTAGAGAGAGGTACATATATCCTAATATAGTCATATACATTAGAGAGAGGTATATATATCCTGATATAGCCATATACATTAGAGAGAGGTATATATATCCTAATATAGTCATATACATTAGAGAGAGGTATATATATCCTTATAGAGCCATATACATTAGAGAGAGGTACATATATCCTAATATAGTCATATACATTAGAGAGAGGTATATATATCCTGATATAGCCATATACATTAGAGAGAGGTATATATATCCTAATATAGTCATATACATTAGAGAAAGGTATATATATATATCCTGATATAGCCATATACATTAGAGAGAGGTATATATATCCTAATATAGTCATATACATTAGAGAGAGGTGTGTATATATATCCTGATATAGTCATATACATTAGAGAGAGGTATATATATCCTGATATAGTCATATACATTAGAGAGAGGTATATTGTTACAGATGTTGGATCTTAATTTGAACCAGTTTGATACAGCAGGAGAATAATCCTGCAGCAACAGGACATTTGCATTATTATGTAGATTACCATCTGGCACATGAAGACTAAAGGACTATGCTGTGGCCCTCACCAACTGGCCATCTGGCCCATAGAGACTAAAGGACTATGCTGTGGCCCTCACCAACTGGCCATCTGGCCCATAGAGACTAAAAGACTATGCTGTGACCCTCACCAACTGGCCACCTGGTCCATAGAGACTAAAGGACTATGCTGTGGCCCTCACCAACTGGCCACCTGGTCCATAGAGACTAAAGGACTATGCTGTGGCCCTCACCAACTGGCCATCTGGCCCATAGAGACTAAAGGACTATGCTGTGGCCCTCACCAACTGGCCATCTGGCCCATAGAGACTAAAGGACTATGCTGTGGCCCTCACCAACTGGCCATCTGGCCCATAGAGACTAAAAGACTATGCTGTGACCCTCACCAACTGGCCATCTGGCCCATAGAGACTAAAGGACTATGCTGTGACCCTCACCAACTGGCCATCTGGCCCATAGAGACTAAAGGACTATGCTGTGGCCCTCACCAACTGGCCATCTGGTCCATAGAGACTAAAGGACTATGCATTCTACGCTGCATCACATCAACCATCTCTGAACTGAACACTAAATAACTGAACTATACTGCATTATCTCTCTGTTCATCTCTCTTAGATATATATATTATTTTATAGCTCTATGCTCACTCTACCTAGTTGTGTATAATGTTGAACGGAAACTTTGTGTAAACTCTTCTGTCTGTATTCTGTCTCTAAATGTTGTCTATCACTAGCAGCACCATATCACCATGTAAAATTATGTGTACATATGTAGGAACTTATTTTGATCAAACCCCATTGCAGAAGAACTTTCCTGCAGGAAAAGTAAAACTTGTAGTGTATTTGGCTTCAGAAGTTTGTAATTTCCACTTAGTAATTTCAGACGTTAGTTTCCCTTAAGAAAAATGTGTCAACACGTAAAAAATGTCCATTAATTATAATTCACATAATAATTCACATTTCCTGTTGCTGCAGGAATATTTTCCTGCTGTAGTAAACTGGCTCAAATTAAGATCCTACATCTGTATGTGTAAATGTACTTGGTGAATAAAGGTGATTGTGATTCTACAAAGGTTGAGTCTCTAGACTCCCTTGCTGCTCTGGAGAAATAATGAAATGGTTGTCATGGTGATTTAAACTGGGACTGTAATCTCCCAACTCTGAGGACATGTCATTGTGATGTCATTTGTTACATTTCACCCAGTTGATAAAGACAGCTACAAGGCTGAACCCAGAAGACAACTCTAAATCAACACTTACTGATATTATCCTAAAATCCTTTCACTCATACTATTGTGTCTCTTTGTTCAACAGGTCGTCTATGATATTAATAGTGTAGCAAACAGCGGGGCAGTGACCCCATGTCACTGGCGAAAAAGGAAAACACCCAACGCATCGCAGCAATAGGGGTAACCCAGTATCAGTATCAATAGGGTTAACCCAGTATCAGTATCAATAGGGTTAACCCAGTATCAGTATCAATAGGGTTAACCCAGTATCAGTATCAATAGGGTTAACCCAGTATCAGTATCAATAGGGTTAACCAGTATCAGTATCAATAGGGTTAACCCAGTATCAGTATCAATAGGGTTAACCCAGTATCAGTATCAATAGGGTTAACCCAGTATCAGTATCAGTAGGGTTAACCCAGTATCAGTATAAATAGGGTTAACCCAGTATCAGTATCAATAGGGTTAACCCAGTATCAGTATCAATAGGGTTAACCCAGTATCAGTATCAATAGGGTTAACTCAGTATCAATAGGGTTAACCCAGTATCAGTATCAATAGGGTTAACCCAGTATCAGTATCAATAGGGTTAACCCAGTATCAGTATCAATAGGGTTAACCCAGTATCAGTATCAATAGGGTTAACTCAGTATCAATAGGGTTAACCCAGTATCAGTATCAATAGGGTTAACCCAGTATCAGTATCAATAGGGTTAACCCAGTATCAGTATCAGTAGGGTTAACCCAGTATCAGTATCAATAGGGTTAACCCAGTATCAGTATCAATAGGGTTAACCCAGTATCAGTATCAATAGGGTTAACTCAGTATCAATAGGGTTAACCCAGTATCAGTATCAATAGTGTTAACCCAGTATCAGTATAAATAGTGTTAACCCAGTATCAGTATCAATAGGGTTAACCCAGTACAGTAGGTTAACCCAGTATCAGTATCAATAGGGTTAACCCAGTATCAGTATCAATAGGGTTAACCCAGTATCAGTATCAATAGGGTAACCCAGTATCAGTATCAATAGGGTTAACCCAGTATCAGTATCAATAGTGTTAACCCAGTACCAGTATACAAAGGGTTAACCCAGTATCAGCATCAATAGTGTTAACCCAGTATCAGTATAATAGGGTTAACCAGTATTCAGTATAAACAGGGTTAACCCAGTATCAGTATAAACAGGGTTAACACAGTATCAGTATAAATAGTGTTAACCCAGTATCAGTATAAATAGTGTTAACCCAGTATCAGTATAAATAGTGTTAACCCAGTATCAGTATAACTAGTGTTTAACCCAGTATCAGTATAACAGGTTTAACCCAGTATCAGTATAAATAGGGTTAACCCAGTATCAGTATAAATAGGGTAACCCAGTATCAGTATAAATAGTGTAAACCCAGTATCAGTATACAAAGGGTTAACCCAGTATCAGTATAAATAGGGTTAACCCAGTATCAGTATAAATAGGGTTAACCCACTATCAGTATCAATAGGGTTAACCCAGTATCAGTATAAACAGTGTTAACCCAGTATCAGTATAAATAAGGTTAACCCAGTATCAGTATAAACAGGGTTAACCCAGTATCAGTATAACAGGGTTAACCCAGTATCAGCATCAGTAGGGTTAACCCAGTATCAGTATAAATAGTGTTAACCCAGTATCAGTATAACAGGTTTAACCCAGTATCAGTATAAATAGGGTTAACCCAGTATCAGTATAAATAGGGTTAACCCAGTATCAGTATAAATAGTGTAAACCCAGTATCAGTATACAAAGGGTTAACCCAGTATCAGCATCAATAGTGTTAACCCAGTATCAGTATAAATAGGGTTAACCCAGTATCAGTATTAACAGTGTTACCCCAGTATCAGTATAACAGGTTTAACCCAGTATCAGTATAAATAGGGTTAACCCAGTATCAGCATCAGTAGGGTTAACCCAGTATTAGTATAAATAGTGTTATCCCAGTATCAGTATAAATAGGGTTAACCCAGTATCAGTATAAACAGTGTTAACCCAGTATCAGCATCAATAGGGTTAACCCTATATCAGTATAAATAGGGTTAACCCAGTATCAGTGTAAACAGGGTTAACCCAGTATCAGTATGAACAGGGTTAACCCAGCATCAGTATCAAGGGTTAACCCGTATCAGATAAATAGGGTTAACCCAGTATCAGTATAAATAGGGTAACCCAGTATCAGTATAAATAGGGTTAACCCAGTATCAGTATAAATAGGGTTAACCCAGTATCAGTATAAATAGGGTTAACCCAGTATCAGCATCAATAGGGTTAACCTAGTGTTAGTATAAATAGTGTTAACCCAGTATCAGTATAAACAGGGTTAACCAGTATCAGTAAAATAGGGTTAACCCAGTATCAGTATAAATAGGGTTAACCCAGTATCAGTATAAAGGGTTAACCCAGTATCAGTAAAATAGGGTTAACCCAGTATCAGTATAAATAGGGTTAACCAGTATCAGTATCAATAGTGTTAACCCAGTATCAGTATAAACAGGGTTAACCCAGTATCAGTATAAACAGGGTTAACCCAGTATCTGTATAAAAAAGGGTTAACCCAGTATCAGTATAAACAGGGTTAACCCAGTATCCTGTGTAAATAGGGTTAACCAGTATCAGTATAAACAGGGTTAACCCAGTATCAGTATCAATAGGGTTAACCCAGTATCAGTATCAATAGTGTTAACCACCCCGTATTAGTATAAATAGTTTAACCCAGTATCAGTATAAATAGTGTTAACCCAGTATCAGTATAAACAGTGTTAACCTAGTATCAGTAATGTAAATAGGGTTAACCCAGTATCAGTATCAATAGGGTTAACCCAGTATCAGTATAAATAGTGTTAACAGTATTAGTAAATAGTGTTAACCCAGTATCGGTATAAATAGTGTTAACCTAGTATCAGTATAAACAGTGTAACCCAGTATATATGAATAGGGTTAACCCAGTATCAGTATAAATAGTGTTAACCCAGTATCAGTATAACAGGGTTAACCCAGTATTAGTATGAATAGGGTTAACCCAGTATCAGATAAATAGTGTTAACCCAGATCAGTATCAATAGTGTTACCCAGTATTAGTGTCAGGATTCTCACCTTTAGCCTGAATTCACAACCAGAACATGTCAGTCATTGAGATTTTCCGTTCTGCTGAGAGCACCTTCCTGATGACGAGCGCTCTGTATATTCTGATGGATTAGGCCTGACTGGAATGTGAAGCTAACTGAACCTGGCTAACACTCTGTATATTCTGATGGGTGAGGCCTGAGCTGGAATGTGAAGCTAACTGAACCTGGCTAACACTCTGTATATTCTGATGGTGAGGCCTGAGCTGGAATGTGAAGCTAACTGAATCTGGCTAACACTCTGTATATTCTGATGGGTGAGTCCTGAGCTGGAATGTGAAGCTAACTGAACCTGGCTAACACTCTGTATATTCTGATGGGTGAGGCCTGAGCTGGAATGTGAAGCTAAC